>NW_016908567.1:0-7915 GCF_001483705.2 Eufriesea mexicana | reverse complement strand
TTTCTACGCTCTACATTGCTCTACTGTGCCCTACTCGACTCTGCGGTGGCTAGTAACAGTGGTGTCGGCCCGTTAGTTAGATATTAGCTTCGTTCGGCTATGTTTCGTTTGGTTAAGGTAGGAGATGATAGCATTGACTTTTGTGCTACATACTGCTATTCGGTGGATTTCAGCCCTCTGCTGTGCTATAATCTGCTCTGCTGGCTTCTGACGCGGCCAGCGACAGTGGCCTCGGCACATTAGGTTGGTTTGTGCCAGGCTCTGCTAGGTTACGTCAGTTTGCGTTAGGTGTGCATTGCAACGACTTTCGTGTTTTACACTGCTATTCTGTGGATCTCTGCGCATTACTGTGCTCTGGTATGTTCTGCTTGGCGCTGTAGAGGCCAGCAGTAGTGGTCTCGTCTCGTTTGGCTTAGTTAGTGTATGTTTGGTTAGGTTATGTTAGATCATGTGGGGTTAAGATTTCTTCGACGTTTGTGCCATTCGCTGCTCTTGTGAGGCTTTCTACGCCCTGCTGCTCTCTAGTATATTTTTCTTGGCACTGGGGAGGCCGGCAACATGGGTCTAGGCACATTAGGTTGGATTATGTTGCGCTAGGTCATATTACGTTTGGCTAGGTTAGGAGGTGCAAGCTATGGCTTCTGCACTACACACTGCTACTCGGATTCCAACAATCTACTGTGCCTTAATATGTTCAGCTTGGCTCTGGGAGGGCCGCCAATGCTGGTATAGGCACTTTATGTCGTGTTAGGCCACGTTTGGTTATTCCCGGTTGTGTCGGGTTAGTTCTGTATATCTTTGACTTCTGTGCTGTACAACACTATTTGTGGGCTTTTTGCTCTCTACTTTGCTCTAGCATGTCCAGCTTGAATCTGAGGAGGCCTGCTCGTGTGGTCTCGGCGCGTTAGGTTAAGTTAGGTTGCGTTTGGTTATATTTTGTTAAGATAGGTTAGGACAGGATAGAATTGACTTTTGTGCCATTCACTGCTTTTCGGTGGATTTTTACGCTCCAGACTGCTGTACTATGCTCTGCTGAACTCTGGATATGCCAGGAATAGTTGTCACGACACTTTAGTATGTGTTAGATTACGTTTGGTTAGGTTATGTTTGTTCAGGTTAGGCGTGGATAGCTTTGACTTTCTTGGCTTAGACCGTCTTTCGGCGGATTTCTGCGCTCTACTGTGCTCCACAATTCTCTGCGCGACTCTGGTGAAGCCAGCACTAGTGTTCGCTGCACGTTAGGTTGTGTTAGAGTGCGTTCGATTCTATCAGGGTACGTTGCGTTAGACTAGGGTAGCTTCGACTTTCTTGTTGTAAACTGTGAGTATGTGGAATCCAACGCTCTACTGTGTTCTACTATACTGTGCTCGAATCTGGGGAGCCCAGCATTAGTTGCCGCGGCACGTTACTTTGAGTTTCATAACGTTCGGTTAGGCCAGGTTTTGTTAGGCTAGTATATGATACCTTTGACTTTTGTGCTATACAGTGCTATTCGGGGCCTGCGCTCTACTGTGCAATAGTATTCACTGCTTTGCTCTGAGGATGTCAACAACAGAGGTCTATGCACGTTGGTTTGAGTTAGATTACGTTTGGCTTAACTATGTTCGGTTACGTTAGGCCAGGATAGCTATACCTCTTGTGCTGTACACTGCCATTCGGTGGGTTTATGTTCTCTACTGTGAACTAATACTCCATGCTTTGCTTTGGGAATTCTAGAAATAGTGGCCACGGCGCGTTAGGCTGTGTTACTTTCCGTTTGGTCAGGTTACGTTTGTTTGAGATAGGTTGTGATATATTTGACCGTCGTACTGTATACTGCTACCCTATGGACCTGCGAGCTCTACTGTACTGCATCATATTCAGCTTGCATCTGGTGAAGCCGGCAATAGTTGTCGCGGCACGTTAGTTCTAGTTACTTTTCGTTTGGATTGGTTAGGTTAGGAATGGCTAGGTTAGGGTATGTTTGACTCTTGTGCTGCACGTTGCTGTTTGACGGCGTTCTGCGCTCTACTGTGATATACTAGACTCTGCTCGACTCTGGGGAGGCCAGCAATAGTGGTCGTGGCGCGACAGACTTTGTTAGGCTACGGTTAGTGACGTTGCGTCTGGTTAGGTTCGGACTGGATAGCAGCGCCTTTTGTGCTATACACCGCTATTCGGAGGATCTGTACGCTCTACATTGCTCTACTGTACACTGCTCGTCCCGGGGTCGGCCAGTAATAGTGGACTCTGCACGTTAGGTTGAGTTAGGCTACGTTCGGTTACGATGTATTAGCGTGAGTTAGGTTAGGATAGCTTCGACTTTCGTCGTATAAACCGTTTTACGGCGGCTTTCTGCGATCTACTGTGCTCCAGCATGTTCTGCTTGGCTCTGGGGAAGCCAGTAATAGTGGTCTCGGCACGTTAGGTTGAGAAAGGATGAGTTTGATTAGGTTATGCTGGCTTTGGTTAGTTTTGGGTGTCTTCGACGTTTCTGCTTTACACTGCGAATCTATGGATTTCTGCGCTCTACTCACATCTAGTATGCTCTGCTCGGCTCTGCGGAGGCAAGCAATGCCGGCCGCAGCAGGTTAGGTATAGGTACTCTATGTTTGGTTTGGTTAGGATCGGGTTGGTGTGGTCAGGGTATCCTTGACTTTTGTGTTATACATTGCTTTTTGGTGTATTTCTACGATTTACTGTGTTCTACTATACTCTGCTCGACTCTGTGGAGGCCAGTAATGGTTGTCTCGGTGTGTCAGTTTGTGCTAGACTGCGTTCGGTTAGGGCACGTTAGTTACGGTTTGGTCAGGGCAGCTACGACTTTCGTGGTATAAACAGTTGTTCGGTGCATTCCTGTACTACACTTTTCTCTAATATGTTCTACTTGGCTCTGGGGAGGCCAGCAGTATTGGTCACGGCATGTCAGATGGAGATAGGTTGCATTTGGTTAGGTTAGGTTAGTTCGGGTTAGGTGTGAATTGCTTTGACTTTCGTGGTGTAGTCTGCTGTAAGGTTGACATCTGCGTTTTCTGTGCTCTAATATGTTCTGCTTGGCTGTGCGATGCCAGCAGTAGCGGTCTCGACACGTTAGGCTTATTTATGCTATGTTTGGTTTGGTTAGGTTTGGTCTGGTAAGGTCAGGGTATCCTTGACTTTTGTGCTATACTCTGCTATTTGGTGGCTCTCTGCGCTCCACCATGATCTAGTGTATTCTGCTTGCCTCTGCGTGGGCCAGGGATAGTGGCTTCGGCACCTTAGTTTAGGGTAGTATGCGTTTGGGTATACTACGTTTGGATATCGTGCGATTGGATGTCTTTGACTTTTCTGCTATATGCGGCTATTCGGTGGATTTCTGCGCTGTACGTTGATCTACTATACCCTGCTCGACTCCGTGGAGGACAGTAACAGTGGTCTCGGCCCTTTAGGATTTGGTAGGTTACGTTTGGCTTCGTTGTGTTAGCTTGGCTATGTTTGAATAGATTTGGCTTTCGTGGTATATACTGTTATTCGGTGGATTTCCGCGGTTTACTCTGCTCTACTATACTCTACTCGTTTCTGGTGATGTCGGCAATGGCAGTCGCGCCTCCATAGTTTGAGTTAGGTTACGTCTGGTCAGGTTAGGTTAGGCTAAGTATGGTTAGGGTAGCTGCGAATATCACGTTATACAAAGTTTGTCGGCGGATTCCTGGCGTCCACCGTGCGCTGCTCTAATCTGCTAGACCCCGGAGAAGCCAGCAATAGTATTCGCGGCAGGTTACGCACAGTTATGCTGCGTTTGGTAAGGTTACGTTAGCTTGTGCTACGTCCTGATACCTTAGACCTTTCTGCTATACATTGCGATCCTATGGATTTCTGCGCTCGACTGTCCTCTTCTATATTTTGCCTTTCACTGGGAGGCCAGCAATAGTGGTTTCGGCACGGCATGTTTAGCTGGCCACGTTTGGTTAACGAAGGTTAGCCCAGGTATGGCTTGGATGTCTTTGACTTCTATGCTGTACGCTGCAATGTGGCGGACTTCTGTGTTCTACTGTTCTCTGGTATATCCTGCTTGGCTCTGTGCTGGCCAGCAATGGCGGCCTCGGCACGCAAGGTTAAGTCAGGTTTTGCATGGCATGGCTATGTTCGGATAGGTTTGGACAGCATAGCTTCGACCCTTGTGCTATACACTGCTGTTCGCTCTAAATTTGTGCACTGCATTGCTCTACTGGCATCCTCTTGTCTCTGTGGAAACCAGTAATAGCAGTCGTGGCATGTTTGGCTGAGTCATGTTACGCTTGGCAAGGTTAGGTTAGTTTAAGTTTGGTTAGAACGTCTTTGTCCTTTTCGCTGTCCGCCGCTGGTTGATGGATGTCTGCGATCTGCATTGCTCTACATGCACCTGCTTGACTCTAGGGAGGCCAGCAATAGTGGCCGTTACTCGTTTGGCTTATCTAGGTTACGTTTGGTTAGGTTAGGTTTGGTTATGTTTGGTTAGGATGGCTTTGAATTTTGTGCTGTACACTGCAATTCTGTGGATTTCTGCGCCCTACATTGATCTACTATACTCAGCTCGACTCTCGGGAGGCCAGCAGTTTGGTCGCCGCACGTTAGTTTGAGTTGGGTTTGGCTAGGTTTGGTAAGGTTATGATAGGATAGCTTTGACTTTTGTGCTATAATCTGCTGCTATGTGGGCTTCTACGCTCTACTGTGCTCTAATATGTTCTGGTTGGCGCTGGGCATGCCAGCAGTGGTGGTCTGGGCGCGTTAGCTTCAGCTAGGCTGCGTTCAGTTGGGTTACGCTTGGTTAGGTTAGGATACGGTATCTTTTACTTTTGTGCTATGCACTGTTATTCCGCGGAATACAGCGATTTATATTGCTCTACTATACTGTGCTCGGCGCTCGCGATGCGAGCAATGGTGGTCGTGGCACATTGGGTTGTGTTATGTTAGGTTAGGCTAAATATGGTTAGGCAGACTTCGACTTTCATGCTAGACGCAGATACTAGGTGGACTCCTGCCCTCCACTGTGTTCTACTCAAATCAGCTAGAATATGGGCAGGCCAGCAATAGTAGTCGCGGTACGTTAAGTTGAGCTTTTCTAGATTAGGGTACGTTAGCTTGGGATAGGTTTGGATGTCTTTGACCTTTCTGCTGTGCACCGCGATTATATTGGTTTATGCGGCCAACTGTCCTCTAATAAGATCTGCTTTGCTCTTGGAAGGGCAGCAGTAGTGGTAATGGCACGTTCGGTTGAGTTTGATTACGTTTGGTAGTGTTACGATTTGTTAGGTTAAGTCAGTGTACCTTCGATTCTTGTGCTACATACTGCTTTTCGTTGGATTTCTACCCCCATCTGTGTTCTAACATGATCCGCCTTGCTCTATGGATATCAGAAATAGTGACCGCGGCATGTTAGGTTGAGTTAAGTTACGTTCGCTTAGTTTATGTTTGCATGAGTAAGCCATGGACAGCATTGATTTCTCTGCTATGCGCTGCGATTCTACGGATTCCTGCGCCCTACTCCACTATTGTATGCTCCACATGGCCCTGTGGATGTCGTCAATAGTGGTCGCGGCTCGCTAGGTTGAGTTTGTTTATGTTTACTTTGGTTTGGTTAGGTTGGGTTTGGATGGGTTAGCTAGGATTTTTGCGCTACACAGGGCAATTATATGGACTTCCGCGCCCCATTGTGCGCTATCACACTCTGATAGTCTCCGGGCATGCCAGGAGTAGCGGCCGCGGCACGTTTGGTTGAGCCATGCTACGTTTGGTTCGTTACCTTTTGGTTAGGTTAGGATGGGATACCTTCGTCTTTTGACAACACACTACCATACGGTGGATTTCTGCGCTCTACTGCGCTCTAATATGCTCTGCTTGGCTCTGTAGAGGACAGCAATACTAACCTCGGCACCTTATGCTGAGCTATGCTACGTTCGGTTGGGTTAGGTTTGGACAGGTTGGGTTAGGTTATCCTCCACTCTTCTGCTATACGCTGCATTGCGTTGGATTACTGCGCTCTACTGTGCTCTAGTATATTCTGCTTGTCTCTGTAGAGGCTAGCAATAGTGGTCTCGGCACGTTATGGTGAGTCGGGATACGTTCGCATCGGCTGGGTTAGCCCATGTTTGGTCAGGATAGCTTTACCTTCTGTGACGTACACTGCTGTTTGCTGGTTTTCTGCGCTCTACCTTGCTATAGTATGTCCTGCTTGGCTGTTGGGCGGGCAGGGGGCAACAATAGCGATCTCGACAAGTTAGGTAAAGTCAGGCTATATTTGGCTATGTTCCGTTGGTTTGGGTTAGGCTTGCGTAGCTTTTACCGTTCCGATATTCACTGCGATTATTCGGATTTCTGCGGTCTACTCTCCAATAGTGTGTTCCGCTTGACTCAGGGGAGGCCAGTAACTGTGGTCCCGACACGTTAGGTTCAGATAGGTTACGTATGGTTATGTTACGGTTGGTTATGTCTGGAGGTGATAGCTTTGACTTTAGTGCCACAGTCTGCTATTTGGCAATTTCTGGTCCAAACAGTACATTAATATTTTCAGCTGGGCTCTAGGAAGTCCAGCAACAGTGGTCTCGGCACATTACCTTTAGTGACGTTACGTTCGGTTAGGTTGATTTAGGACAAGTTTGGTCAGGATAGCTTAAATTTTTGTGATGTACGCTGCTGTTCGGTGGATTTCTGCGCACTACTGCGCTCTAATATGTCCTGTTCGACTCTGGGGAGGCCGGAAATAGTGGTCGCAGCACGTCAGGGTAGGTTAGGATACGTTCGGTTATGTTACGATTCTCTAGGTTAGGAGATGATAGCTATGCATTTAGTGCCATAGTTTACTATTAGGTGGATTCCTGCGCCACACAGTGATCTAATATTTTCAGCTTCGCTCTGTCAAGGCCACCGATTATGGTCGCAGCACGTTGTGATGTGACAAGCAAGCTTCAGTTATGTAGGGTCGTGCGAAGTTCGGTTAGGAAAGCTTCAACTTCTGTGCTGTACACTGCTTTTCGGTGGATTTCTCAGCTCTACTGTGCCATAATATGTCTGCTTGGCTCTGGGGTGGCCAAAAATTGTGGCCGTGGCACGTTATGTTTAGTTGCTCTACGCTTTGTTAGGCTAGTTTCGGTCTGGCTGGGTTAGGATATCATTGACCATTGTGCTATACGCAACTATTCGGTGTATTCTTGCCCTCCATATCGCTTTACCCTAATCTGATAGACCCTGGGATGCCTGAAACTGCGGCCGCGTCACGTTACGTTTAGTTCCTCTTCGTTAGGTTACGCTATGTTTGTTTGGGTTAGGTTTGGATATCTCTTACATTTCTTCCGTACGCTGCGATTCTATGGATTTCTTCGCCATACTCTTCTTTGATATACTCTTCTTGGCTCTAGCGAGGCCAGTAATAATGGTGGTGACACGTTAGCTTGTGTTCTGTACGTTTGGTACTGTAACGACTGGTTAGGTCAGGATACGTTTTCTTTCACTTTTGTGCTACGTATTGCTTTTCGGTGGGTTTCTCCACTCCGCTGTGCTCTAATATGCTCTGCTTGGCTCTGTGGGGGCCGGAAATTGTGTCCGCGGCATGTTAGGCTGGGCTAAGTTACGTTTGGCTGGTTTATGTTAGCATGGGTAAGGCTCTTGTAGCTTTGATTTTTCTGCTATTCAATGTGTTATTCAATGTGATTCTATGGTTTCCTGCGCTGTGTTGTGCGCTGCAACTCTCTGCTTGTGTCTATGGACACCAGGGATACTTGTCGCGGCAGGATAGGTTGAGCTATGTTGCGCTCGGTCAGGCTAGGTTTGGATATGTATGGTTGGGAAAGCTTTGACCTTAGTGCTATCCACTGCTATGCGGTCCATTTCAGTGCCGTACATTGCTCTGCTATACTCCTCTTTGCTCTCGTGATGCCAGTAATGGTGGCCTCGGCACGTCAGGTTGAGTTGTGTTACGTTC
>NW_016908566.1:15218-23258 GCF_001483705.2 Eufriesea mexicana | reverse complement strand
GGCTGTACGTTGCTACTCGGCTGATTTCTGCTCCCTACTGTGCTCTAGTATGCCCGGCTTGGCACTGTGGAGGGCAGCAATAGTGGCGTCGGCACGTTTGGTTCAGCTTTGATACGGTTGGTAGAGTTACGATTGGTTGCGTTAGGATATGGTACCTTTGACTTTTGTGCTACATACTGATTTACGGTTGATTTCTGAGCTCTACTGTGCTCTAATATGCTCTGCTTTTCTCTGGGGTAGCCAGAAATAGTGGCCGTGGAAAGTTAGGTTGAGTTAGTTTACGTTTGGTTAGTTTATGCTAACATGGTCAGATCTGGATAACTTCGTTTTTTCTGCTATAAACTGCGATTATATGGGTTTCTGCGCCCTACCCTCCTCTAATATGTATTGCATGGCCCTCGTGAGGCCAGCAATAGTGGTCGCGTCACGCCACGATGAGCCATACTACGTTGGTTAAGTTAAGTTTGATCGGGTTAGGCTGGGATATCTTCCACGTTCGTGTTATGCATTGCCATTCTATGGACCTCAGAGCTCTATTCTCCAATAGCATGCCCCCCTTGGCAACGTGGAGGCCAGTAGCAGTGGTCTCGGCACGTTAGCATGAGAGAGGCTGCGTTCGGTTTGGTTACGTTTGGTACGGATATGAACGGATAGCTTTGACCATCGTGCTTTACACTGCTATTCGGTCGATATCTGTGCGCTGTATTGCTCTACTGGCATATACATGTCTCTGTGGAGTCCAGCAACGGTGGCCGTGGCACGCTTCTTTCAGTTAGGCTACGTTTGGTTTGGTTAGGTTTGGTTATGTTTGGTTTGGATGGCTTCGACTTTTGTGGTATACACTGCTATTCGCTGCATTTCTGCGCTCTGCTGTGCTCTAGTATATTCTCCTTTGCCATGGGGATGCCAGCAGTATTTGTCTCAGCACGTTAGTCTGCGTTCAGCTGCGTATGGCTATGTTACGTTTGATTATGTTAGGAGGAAGAAGCTCTGACTTTCGTGCTGTACACCGGTATTAAGTGGAATTCCTCGCTCTAGGTAGCTCTACAATACTCTGCTCGTCTCCGGGGTGGCCAGCAATAGTGGTCTCGGCCCGATAGTTTGAGACAGGTCACGTTTAGTTACGATACGTTAGCTTGGGTTTGGTTTGGAGAGATTTGACTTTCGTGGTTTACTCTGTTATTCGGTGGATTTCTACGCTCCACTGTGCTCTAGTACGTTCTGCTGGGCTCCGAAGGTGCCATGGATAGTGGTCTAGGCCCTGTAGGTTAAGTTATTTCGCGTTTGGTTATGTTACGTTTTGACAGGTTAGGATAGGACAGCTTAGACTTTTGTTCTATACACTGCGATTCGGTGAAATTCTGCGCTATACGTAGCTCTACTATGCTCTGCACGGCTCACGGGGGGCCAGAAATAGTGGTAGCGGCACGTTGGTTTGTGTTAGGTTACGTTCGTTTAGGGTAGGGTACGTTGTATTAGGTTAAGATAACTTTGACTGTTGCGCTACACACTGCTATTCTCCGGACTTCTGCACTCCTCTGTGCGCTATAGCACCACGTTTGTCTCTGTGGAAGTCAGGAATAGTGCTCGCGGCACGTTGGGATGAGTTATGCTACGGTTTGTTAGGATATGTTTGGCTTGGCTTTGTAAGGGTGGCTTTGACTTTTGTGCTGTACACCGTCATTCGGACGGTTACAGCTTTCCACATTGCTTTGCTATACTCCGCTCAGCTCTCGTGAGGCCAGCAATAGAGGTCGTGGATTGTCAGTATGGGCTACGTTACGTCTGCTTATGTTACGTTTTAATAGGTTGGGATGGCATAGCCTTTACTTTTGCATTGTTCGCTGCAACTCGGTGAATTTCTGCGCTCTACTGATCTCTAGTATATTCTGCTTTCCTCTGGGGAGGTCAATAATAGTGGCCTAGCCACGTTAGCTTATGCCAGGTTGCGTTTGGTTGCACTAAGCTTGGATAGGGTAAGATAGCATAGCTCTGACTTTTGTGACATACACTGCTATACGTCGGATTTTTACGCTCCACGTTGTTCTAATCTACTCTTCTCGACTCTGGGGTGGCCAGTAATGTTTGTCTCGGGCTGTTACATTGAGCTTGGCTGCGTTTGGTTACGCTCCGTTAGTTTGAGTTAGTTTTGTATAGCTTTGACTTTCGTGGAATACGCTGCTGTTCGGTAGATTACTAAGGTCCACTGTCCTCTAGTATGCTCTGGTTGGCCCTGGGGAAGCCACTAGTAGTAGTCGCGTCAGTTTAGGAAGAGTTAGGTTCTGTTTCGTTACGTTACGTTTGTTAGGTTAGGAAACGATAGCTTCCACTTTTGTACCGTACACCACTATACGTAAAATTCCTGCGATCTAGTGTGCCTTAGCATGCCCTGCCTGGCTCTGGCGTGACCAGGAATGGTGGTTTCGGCACGATAGGTTGAGTTAGGTTACTCTCGGTTTCGCAAAGTTAGGATAGGTTTGGTTAGGGTTTCTTTGACTTCTGTGCTATACACTGCTACTCGGTCGATATCTGTGCACCGCATTGCTCTACTAGCATCTGCTTGTCTCTGTGGAGGCCAGCAACTGAAGTCGTGGCACGTTCGTTTCAGTTAGGCTACGTTTGGCTGGGTTAGGTTTGGTTGTGTTTCGCTATGGCTGCTTTGACTTTTGTGCCATATTCTGCTATTCGATGGATTTCTGCGCGCTGCTGTACTCTAGTGTATACTGCTCGGCTATGAGGATGCCAGCGGTATTGCTCGCTGCACGTTAGTTTCTGTTCTGTTGCGTTTGGGAATGTTACGTCTGACTAGGTTAGGACAGGATGGCTACGACTTTTGTGCTATAAAATGCCATTCGGTACATTTCTGCGCTCTACATTTCCCACTATGCTCCGCCCGACTCTCTGGAGACCAGCAATAGTAGTCGCCGCACGTTTGATTGTGTTAAATTACGTTTAGTTTGGTTGGGTTACGTTGTGTCAGGTAAGAGTCGCTTTGACTTTTGTACTGCACACTGCTATTCTACGGACTACTGCGCCCTACTGTGCTCTAGTATATACTGCTCGACTCAGTGGAGGCGCGCAATGGTGGTTTCGGCACGTAAGGTTGAGTTATGCTACGTTTGGTTTGGTTATGTTGCTCTGGGTTGGGTTTGAATAGCTTCGTCTTTCGTGTTGTACACTGTTATACGGTGGAATTCTGCGCTCTGCTGAGCCCTACAATACTCTGCTCGAATCTGGGGAGGACAGCAATAGTGGTCGCGCCACGTCATTTTGTGTTGTGTTAGGTTTGGCTATGTTACGGTTTGCTGGGTTAGGAAGGGATGGCATTAACATTCTTTCTATACACTGCTGTTCGGTGGATTTCTGCGCTCTGCTGTGCACTTATATGCTCTGATTTGTTCTGGCGAGGTCAGCAATAATGGTGTAGGCACGATAGGTTGCGTTAGCTACGTTCGGTAATGCTAAGTCTGGTCAGGTTAGGATGTCATTGCTTTGGCTTTTGTGCTTCATGAAGCTATTCCGTGGATTGCTGCTCTCCTCGCGGCTCTACTATATTTTCCTCGACTCTGGGGAGCCCGGCAATAGTGGTCGTGGCACAATGGGTTGAGATGAGTTTCCTTTGGTTAGGTTAGGTTGTGCTATGATTGATTAGGATGCCTTCGACTTTTGTGTTATACACTGCTATTCGGTGGATTTGTGCGCTCTGCCGTGCACTAGTATATTCTGCTCGACTCAGTGGTGGCCAGTAATGGTGGTTTCGGCACGTAGGGTTGAGTTATGCCACGTTTGGTTACGTTACGTTGGTCTGGGTTAAGTTTGAATAGCTTCGTCTTTCGTGTTATACACTGTTATACGGTGGAATTCTGCGCTCTGCTGTGCACTACTATACGCTGCTCGAATCAGTGGTGGTCAGCAGTAGAGTTCGCGGCACGTTACTTTGTGTTATGTTACGCTTGGCTATGTTACGGTTTGTTCGGTTGCGAAGGGATGGCTTTAACTTTTGTGATATACACTGCTATTATGTGGACTTCTGCTCTCTACTGTGCTCTAGTATATTCTGCTTGCCTATGTGGAGGCCAGCAGTATAGGCCTCGGCACGTTAGTCTGAGTTAGGTCGCACTTGGTTATGTCACGATTGGTTATGTTAGGGTAGCGTAGCTTTGACTTTTGCGCTGCAAGCTTCTATTACGTGGATTCCTGCGCTCTGCTGTGTTCCAATATGTTCCACCTTGCGCTGGGGAGGTCAGTAATAGTGGAGTAGAAGCGTTAGTCTTCGTTAGGTTCGTTCGGTTATGTTTCGTTTGGTAAGTTTGGGATTGCATAACTGTGACCTTTGTGCTATCCACTGCCATTCGGATGATTCCTGCGATCTACTGTGCTGTAATATATTCTGCCTCGCTTTGGGGAGGTCAGCAACAGTGGTGTAGGAGCGATATGTCCAGACAGGTTACGGTTGGTTAGGTTATTTTAGCATGTGTTTTGTTTGGTTATCTTTGACGTTTCTGCTATACTCTGCCACTCTATTGACCTCTGCTCTACACTCTCCTCCTATATCTCCTGCTTGGGATGTGGAGGCCAGCAGTAGTGTTTAGGCACATAAGGTTGTGTTAGGTTACGTTTCGTTATGCTATGTCTTGTTAGGTTAGGATATGTTCGACATTTGTGTTATACACTGCTTTCGGAGATTTCTGCGCCCTACTTTTCTCTAATCTGTTCTGCTTGTCTCTGGGGTGGCCAGCCATAGTGTCCTCGGCACGTTAGAATTAGTCATTCTAGGTTTGGGTATGTTAGGTTTGGTAGGGTTATGTTAGGATTTCTTAGAGTTTTTCGATATACGCTGCTATTAGGAGGCTTTCTGGAATCTGTTCCGCTCTTGTATATTGTAGGTGGCTCTGGGAGGCCTGCAATAGTGGCAATGCCACGATAGGCTTTGTCAGGCTACGTTTGGTAATGTCACGTTTGATTAAGCTTTGTCATTATAGCTTTGACTTTTGAGCTATGCACTGCTGTTCGTACTATTTCAGCGTTCTTCATTGCTCTGCTATACTCTTCTTAGCTCTCGTGAGGCCAGCAATAGCGGTCGTGGCACGTCAGTTTTGGTTACGTTACTTCCGCTTATTGTACGTTTGGATAGGTTAGGACAGGATAACTTCGGCTTTTGTGTTTTACACCGCCGTTCGGAGGACTTCTTCGCTCTACATTGCTCTACTGTACTCTAATCGACTCTGGGGAGGCCAGTAACTTGCATGTTAGGTTGAGTTAGGCTACTCTCGGTGAGGTTGTGTTAGTTTGGGTTTGGCTTGGATTGCTTTGAGTTTAGTGATATAGACTGCTTTCGTTGGACTCCTGCGCTCTGCTGTGCTGTAGCGTTCTCTGCTCGCCTCTGGGGATGCAAGCAAGGGTGGTCTCGCAGCGTAAGGTTGAGTTAAGCTACGTTCGGCAATGTTACGTTTGGCTACGTTATTGTAGTGTAACTTCGACAATTATGTTATGCACTGCGATTCCATCGACTTCTGCGCTCCACTCTACTCTATTGTGTTCTGCTTGGCTCTGACGATGGCAGCAATAGTGGCCTCGTCACGTTAGGAAGTGTTATGTTACGTTTGGTTTCGTTACGTTTGGTTAGGTTAGGAGAGGGTAGCTTTGACTTTTTTGCTATACACTGCTATACGTTGAATTTCTGCGCTCCAGTATGCTGTAGTATGTGCTGCTTGGTTCTGGGTATACTAGCAATTGTGGCATCCGCACGCTAGGACGTGTTGGGTTACGCTATGTTTGGCTATGTTAGGATAGCTTTGGATAGGTTAGCTTTGACTCTTATGCTATACACTACTGTTCGGTCGATATCTCTGCACTGCATTGCTCTACTGGAATCTGCATGTCTCTGGGATGGCCAGCAACAGCGGCAATAGCAGGTTCGGCTGTGTTAGGTTACGCTTGGTTATGTTAGGGTACATTAAGTTTGGTTGGGGTGGCTTTGACATTTGTGCTGTACACTGCCAGTCTATGTGCCTCTTCGCTCTACTCTCCTCTAATATGTTACGTTAGAACAGGATAACTATGACTTTTGCGCTATACACTGCAACTCGGTGGACCTCTGCCCTCTGCATTGCCCTACTATACTCTGCTCGACTCTGGAGAGACCAACAATAGCTTTCGTGGCACGATAGGTTGTGTTACGTAGCGATTTGTTAGGTTACGTTCGGTTATGTTTGGTTAGGATGGTTTGCACTTTTGTGCTGAACTCTGCTGTTCGTTGAATTTCTGGGATTTACTCTGCTCTAATATATTCTGCTTGGTTCTGTGGAGGCTAGCGCTAGGGGCCTCGGCACGTTAGGTTGAGTTAGAATACTTTTGCTTTCGTCTTGCCCGTATAGGTTAGGATACCTTCGACCTTTGTGCTTAACACTTCCGTGCGGCCGTTTTCAGCGCCCCACTGTGCTCTAGTATATTCTGCCTTGCTCTACGGTTGTCAGAAATAGTGGTCTTGGCACGTAAGGTTGAGTCGTGTTACGTTTCGTTGTGTCACGCTTGGTTATGTGAGGCAAGGGTAGCTTTGACTTTTGCGCTGCCAACTGCTATTCGGTGGAATTCTGCTCTCTACTGTGACCCAGCTTAACCTTCCTTGACCTGGGAATGCCAGAAACTGTGACCGCGGCGCGTTAGGATGGGATAGGTTACGTTTGGTTAAATTAGGTTTGTTTGTGTTATGTTGAGACACCTTTGACTTTCGTGATATGCAATGACATTCTATGGACGTCAGCGCTTTGTTCTCCTGTATTATACCGTGGTTGGCGACGGGGAGGCCAGCAATAGTTGTCTCGGCACGTTAGATCGAGGTGGAATACGTTTGCTCGGGTTATGTTAGCCATGCTATGGTTCGGATGGCTTCGACTTTTCAGCTGCACACTTTTATTCTATGGATTTCTTCGTCCGGTACACCTCTGTTATGCTCTGCTTGTCTCTGTGGAGGCCAGCAGTACTGGTCGCGGCATGTTAGGTTTAGTTAGATTACGTTCGGTTATGTTATATTACGTTAGGTTAGGTTAGGGTAGCTCAGACACATGTGCACAACACTGATATTATATGGACTTATGTGCTCAACTGCGTTCTATCATGTTTTGCTAGTCTCTGGGGAATCCAGCAATGGTTTTCGCGGCACGTTTGGTTAAGTTATTCTACGTTTGGTTAGGTCTGGTTAGGTCTGCTTAGATCAGGATATCTTCGACTTTTGTGCCGTACCTCGCTATTTGGTGGCTTCGTCCGCTCCACTGTGCTCTACTATACCATGCTCGACTCAGAGGAGGCCAGCAATAGTGGTCATGGCAAGATAGGTTCTGTTAGGTTAGGTTTGGTAATGTTACTATTGGTCATGTTATTATACGGTAGCTTTGACTTTTGTGCTATATACCACTGTTCGAAGCGTTTCTACGCTCTGCATTGCTCTGTTGTGCTCTGCCCGACACTGGAAAGTCCAGTAGTAGCTCTCTCGGCACGTCAGGTTGAGTTAGGTTACGTTTGGTGAGGATATATTAGCTTGGGTTAGGTATGGATTGCTTTGGCTTTTGCGGTATAAGCAGCTTTTCTGGGGACTTCTGCGCTCTACTGTGCTCTAGTGTGTTCTACTGGGCTCTGGGGAGGTCAGCAATGGCGGCTTGAGCACGCAAGGTTGAGTTAGGTTTCGCGTGGCTTTGCTAGGCCTCGGATATTTTTCGTTAGGTTAGCTTTGACTCTTGTGCCGTGCACTGGTATTCGGTTGATAGCTGTGCAATCCACTGCTCTACTAGCATCTGCTGGTCTCTGGGGAGGCCAGTAATAGCGGTCGTGGCAGGTTTGGTTGGGTCATGTTGCGTTTGGATAGGCTTGGTTTCATTAAGTTTGGTTAGGATGGCTTCGACTAATGTGCTGTACACTGCTATTCGGTCAACATTTGCTCTTTGCATTGCTGCACTAGCTTCTGCTTGTCTCTGTGGAGGGTAGCATTGGTGGTTGCGGCACGTTCGCTTGTGGAAGGTTACTTTTGCGTACGATAGGTTAGGT
>NW_016908566.1:0-12070 GCF_001483705.2 Eufriesea mexicana | reverse complement strand
GAGTTAGGTTACGTTTGGTGAGGATATATTAGCTTGGGTTAGGTATGGATTGCTTTGGCTTTTGCGGTATAAGCAGCTTTTCTGGGGACTTCTGCGCTCTACTGTGCTCTAGTGTGTTCTACTGGGCTCTGGGGAGGTCAGCAATGGCGGCTTGAGCACGCAAGGTTGAGTTAGGTTTCGCGTGGCTTTGCTAGTCCTCGGATATTTTTCGTTAGGTTAGCTTTGACTCTTGTGCCGTGCACTGGTATTCGGTTGATAGCTGTGCAATCCACTGCTCTACTAGCATCTGCTGGTCTCTGCGGAGGCCAGTAATAGCGGTCGTGGCAGGTTTGGTTGGGTCATGTTGCGTTTGGATAGGCTTGGTTTCATTAAGTTTGGTTAGGATGGCTTCGACTAATGTGCTGTACACTGCTATTCGGTCAACATCTGCTCTTTGCATTGCTGCACTAGCTTCTGCTTGTCTCTGTGGAGGGTAGCATTGGTGGTTGCGGCACGTTCGCTTGTGGAAGGTTACTTTTGCGTACGATAGGTTAGGTAATGTTTGGTAAGGGTGGCTCTGACTTCTGTGCTATATACAGCTATTCGGCGGATTTCTGCGCTCTAATGTGCTCTAGTACTAACAGCTTGGCCGTGGGACGGCCAGCAGTATTGGTCTCGGCAAGTAAGTCTGAGCTAAGTTGCGTTTGGTTGTGTCACGTATGGTTAGGGTAGGATAGGGTAGCTTAATCATTTGTGCTGTACACTGCTATGCGGTTGATTTCTGCGCTCTACATTGCTCTACTATTCTCTGCCCCGCTCTCGGGATGCCAGGAATGGTGGTCGCGGCACGTTAGGTTGTGTCATATTACGTTCCGGTTGGTTAGAGTACGTTGTGGTAGATAAGGATATCTCCGACTTTTGTGCTACGCACTTCTATTCAATGGACATCTGCGGTCCTCTGTGCGCCAGCACACTCCGCTTGTCTCTGCGGACGTCAGGAATAGGGTTCTCGGCACGTTAGGTTGAGTTATGTTACGGCAGGCTCGGTTAGGTTTGGTTAGGCTTGGTAAGAATATCTTTGACTCTTGTACCTTGCACATCAGTGCGGCGTATTTCTGCGCTCTCCTGTGCTCTGCGCTCTCCTGTGCTTTGCTCAGGGGGTCAGCAATAATCGTCTCGGTACCATAGGTTGTGTTTGGTTACGTTTGGTTGTGTTATGTTTGGTTAGGGTTGGAGATGGTCGCGGCATGTCAGGTTGAGTTCCGTTACGTTCGTCTATGTTACTATTCGTTACTTTAGGAGAGGAGAGCTTTAACTTCGGTCTTATAGTCTGCCATTTGGTGGATATCTGCGCCCTACTGTGCTTCAATATATGCAGCTTGGCTCTGGGACACCCCAAAAGTGGTGGCCTCGGCACGTGATGTTTTGTCAGGTTACGTACGGTTAGGTTGGGTTATGCTAAGTTTCGCCAGAATTGCTGTAGCTTTTGTGCAGTACACTGCTATTCGTTGGACTTCTTCGCTCTACTGTGCTTTAGTATGTCCTGCTTGGCTTTGGGAATGACAGCAATAGTTTTCCCGCCACGTTATGTTTTGTCAGGTTACGTACGATTAGGTAGGGCTAGCCTAAGTTTTGACAGGATAGCCTTAACTTTTGTTCTGTACACCGCTATACGGTTGGCTTCTGCGCTCTACTATGTTCTAGTACGTCCTGCTTGGCCCTGGGGAGGGCAGCAATAGCGGTCTTGGCACGCTTGGTTGTGTCTGGCTATGTTTGGTTGCGTACCTTTGTTGTGGGTTATGCTTACGTAGCTGTGACTTGTCCGATATACACTGCGAATCAATGGATTTCTGCGCTCTGCTGCCCACCAATTTGCTCTGTTTGGCTCTGGGGATGACAGCAGAGGTGGTCGCGGCACGTTAGGATGAGCTGTGTCGCGTTCCTTCATGTTACGTTTGGTTGAGTTAGGAGAGGGTAACTTCGACCTTAGTGCTATAGTCTACCATTAGGAGGATTTCTGAGCCCTAGATTGGTCTAATATTTTCAGCTTGGCTGCGAGAAGGCCAGCAATAGCTGCCTCGGCAAGTTATGATGTGTGAGTTTACGTTCGGTTAGGATGGGTTAGGCTAGATTTGGTTAGGATTGCTCTAACTACTGTGCTGTACGCTGCTTTTCGATGGACTTCTGCGCTCGACTGTGCTCTAGTATGTCCTGCGTGTCTCTGGGGTGGGCAGCAACCGCGGCGTAGGCACGTTAAATTGGATTATGCTACGATTGGTTAGGTCAGGTTATGCGTGGTTAATTTAGAATTTCCTCGACTTTTGTGCTATACACTGCTGTTAGGTTGATTTCTTCGCTCTACATTGCTCTACTATACTCTTCTCGTCTCTGGGGAGACGGCAAGCTGTGGTCGCGGCACGTTAGGTGGAGTTAGGTTACTTTTGGGTATGTTACGTTTGGTTAGGTTAGGAGAGGAAAGCTATGACTGTAGGGCTATAGTATGCTATTAGGTGGATCTCTACGGCCCGCAGTGCTCTAATATTTTCAGCTTGGCACTGGCAAGGCCAGCAACTGTGGTCTCGGCGCGTTATGATTATGCAGGCTACGCTCTGCTAGGTTGGGTTACATTACGTTTGGTAAGGATAGCTTTAACTTTTACGCTGTACGCTGTTTTTGGGTGGACTTCTGCTCTCTACTGTTCCCTAGAGTATCCTGCTTTGCTGTGGGTAGGGCAGCAAATGAGGTCTCGGCAGGTTAGGTTGATTTATGCTATGTTTGGCTATGTCCTGTTGGCTTTGGTCTGGCTTGGGTAGCTTTGACTTTTCTGATATACACTGCGATGCTATGGGTTTCTGCGTGCTACTCTCCAGTAATGTGCTCTGCTTGGATCTGGGATGGCCAGCAACGGTGGCCGCCTCTCGTTATGTTGTCGAAGGTTACGCTTGGCTATGATACTGCTGGTTTTGTTAGGAGAGGATAGCTTTGTCTGTAGTGCTATGGTCCGCTATTAGGTTGATTCGTGCGTCATACAGTGCTCTAATGCTTTCAGCTTGGCTCTGGGAAGGCCAGCAATAGTGGCCTCTGCGCGTTACTATGTGTCAGGTTACGTTCGGTTAGGTTGGGTCGGGCTAAGTTCTGTAAGGATAGCTTTAGCTTCTGTGCGTTACGCAGCTGTTCGGTGGATTTCCGCGACCTACTGCGCTCTAGTGTGCCCTGCTTGCCTCTGGGGAGGCCATTAATTGTGGTCGCGGCACGATAGTGTTAGTTATGATACGTTTGGTTATGTTACGATTCCTTCCGTTATGAGAGGATAGCTTTGACTTTAGTGCTATAATCTGTTATTAAGTGGATTTCTGCACCCCACGGGGCTCTAATAGCTTCAGTTTGGCTCTGCCAAGGTCTGCAAAAGTGGTCTCGGCACGTTATGTTTCGTCGCGTTACGTTCGGTCAGGTCGTACTAGGAAAAGTTTGGCTAGAAATGCTTCATCCCTTGTTCTGTACGCCGATGTTGTGTGGATTTCTGCTCTCCACTACGCTCTAGTATGCCCTGCTTGTCTCTGCGAAGGGCAGCAATTGCGGTCTCGGCAGGTTACGTTGATTTATGCTATGTTTGGCAAAGCTCCGTTGGTTTGGGTTGGGTTTGGGTACCATTGTTTTTTCTGACATACACTGCGATTCTATGGATTTCTGCGCTCTGCTCATCACTAATGTGTTCTGCTTGGATCAGGGGAGGCCAGTAATAGTGGTCGCGGCACGTTAGGTTGAGATAGGTTACGCTTGGTAATGTTACGGTTGGCTAGGTTAGTTGTGGATAGCTTTGACTTTCGTGCTTCAGTCTGCTGTTAGGTGGATTTCTGCGCCCTACAGAGCGATAATGCTTCTAGCTTGCCTATGGGAAGGCCAGAAGTAGTGGTTTCGGAACTTTACGTCAGGTCATGTTACGTTCTGTTAGGTTGGCTCAGGATAAGTTTGGACATGACAGCTTTAACTTTTGTGCTGCACACTGCTATTCGGTGGATTTCTGTGCTCCACTGCGCTCTAGTGTGCCCTGCTTGGCTCTGGGGAGGCCAGTAAGTGTGGTCTCGGCACGTTAGGTTGAGTTATGTTACGTTTGGATATGTTAGGAAAGCGTAGCTTCACTTCTGCGCTATTCACTGTAACTCGGTGGATTCCAACGCACTACATAGCTGTATTGCGCTCTGCTCGAATATCTGGAGGCCAGAAGTTGTGCTCGCCGCATGTTATGTTGAGCTATATTACGTTCGGCTCGGTTAGGTTATCTTACGGTACGTTAGGGTAGCTTTGACTTTTGTGCTACACACTGCTATCCTGTGGACTTCTGCGCTCCTATGTGGGGTATCACACTGTGCTTGTCTCCGTGGACGTCAGGTACAGTGCCCTCGGCACGTTATGGTGAGTCACGTTTCGTTTGGCTAGGTCAGGCTATGTTAGCCTTTGTTAGGGTAGATTTGGCTTTTGCGCTGTACACTGCTATTCGGTGGAATTCTGCGCTCTACCGTGATCTAATATGTTCTGTTTGGCTTGGAGAGGACGGCAACTGTGGTCTCGGCATGTTACCTTGAGTTCAGTTACGTTTGGTTATGTTACGATTTGTTGGGATAGGAAAGTTTAGCTTTAACTTCTGTGCCATACACTGCTATTCGGTGGATCCCAGCGCTCTCTTTTTATCTAGTATGTTCTGTTTGGCTCTGTGGTGCCAGAAACCGTGGCGGCTGCACGTTAGTTTGAGCTAGACTACGTATGGCTAGTTTAGGTTAGCATTGGTTATGTATGGACAGCTTTGACTTTTCCACTATACACTGCGATTCTGTGGATCTCTGCATCCTACTCTCATTTGACATGCTCTGCATGGCTCTGGGGATACCAGACATGGTGGTCGCGTAACGATAGTTTGAGATAGGTTACGCTTGTTTGGGTTAGGTTGCGTTGGGTTAGTTCAGGACAGCTTAGACTTTTGAGCTAGGCACTGCTATTCCATGGACCACTGCGCTATATACTGCGCTATCACACTCTGCTCGTCTTCGGGGACACCAGGAATAATGGTCGCGGCACTTTACGTTGAGTTATGCTATGTTTGGTTGGGTACGGTTTATTTAGGTTAGGATAGGTTTGCTTTGCCTTTTTTCCTACACGCTGCTGTTCCGTGAATTTCTACGCTGCACTGTGATTTAATATGCCCTTCTTGGACCTTTGGAAGGCAGCAACTGTGGTCTAGGCACGTTACTTTGCGCAATGCTGCGTTCGGTGATGTTACGGTTGGTGATGCTAGAAACGAGTAGCTTTAACTTTTGTGCTATACACTACTATTCGGTGGATTTCCGAGAAGTAGCGTGCTGTAATATGTTCCGCTCGCCTCCGTGCAGGCCCGCAATGGTGGTCGTGGCACGTTTGGATGAGGTACGTTACGTTTGGTTTGGCTAGATTAGGCTATGTTTGGTTAGGATGGCTATGACTTTCATGTCATACACCGCTATCCGGTAGATTTCTGCGCTCTATGTTGCTCTACTATACTCTGCTCGACTCTCGGGAGGCCAGCAACAGTGGTCCCGGCACGTTACTTTGGGTTTGTTCATGTCGGGTTAGGCTTTGTTAGCTCTTGTTAGGTTTGGATAGTTTTTTGTGCTGCACACTGCAATGCCGTGTATTACTACGACCTACTTTGCTCTCGTACATTCTGCTTGGCTCTGGAGAGGCAAGCAATGGTTTTCTCGGCACGTAAGGTAGAGGTCGGATACGCTCGGTTATGTTGCGTTTGGTTACATTACGGTACGGTACCTTCGACTGCTTTGCTTTGCACTGCGATTCCATGGACTTCTGCGCCCTATTATCCTCTGATATGTTCTGCTTGGCACTGTGGATGGGGCAGTAATATTGGTCTCGGCACGCTAGAATGAGTTAGGCTTCGTTTGGTTGCGTTACGTTTGGTCAGGTTAGCATAGGATAGCTTTGACTTTTGTGGTGTGCACTGCTACTCGGAGGACTTCTGCGCTCTTCGTTTCCATACTATACCCTACTCGGCTCTGGGAAGGCCGGAAATCGTGGTCGCGGCACATTAAGTTTTGTTGCTTTAAGTTCGGCTGGGTTAGGTTTGGCTATGTTTTGTCAGGATAACAATGACTTGCGTTCTATACTCTGTTATTCTTTGCATACCTGCCCTCTACTGTGCTCTACCCTAATACGCCTGGCCCAGTCGCGTCCAGTAATAGTGGCCGCGGCACGTTATGTTGAGTTTGTCAATGTCAGGTTAGTTAACGTTTGCATGTTAGGTTAGGATACCTTTGACTTTTGTGCTATACATTGCTCTTCGGTAGATTTCTGCTCTCTACATTGCACAACTATACTCTGCTCGGCTCTCGGAAGGTCAGTAATAGTAGTCGCGGCACGTTAGTTTGTGCTCGATTGCGTTCTGTTAAGCAAGGTTTAGTTTGGTTATGTTGGGGTAGTTTTGACTTCTATGCTACACAGTGCTATTCTCTGACATCTGCGCTCCACTGTGCGCTATCACTCTCTGCTTGTCCCTGGAGACGCCAGGTATAGGTGGTCGCGGCACGTCGGGTTGTGTCATGTTACGCTTGGAAGAGCTTGGTTTGGTTACGTTTGGTTGGGACAGCTTCTATTTTTGTGCAACCGGTTGCTATTGGGTGGGTTTCTACGCTCTACTTTCATCAAATATTCTCTTCTTTGCTCGCGGGAGGCCAGTAGCTGCGGCTGCGGCGAGTTAGTTTGGGTCAAGTTACGTTTGGTTAGGTAAGGTTTCTTTGGATTCGTTTCGGAAATCCTTGACTTTTGTGCTATGCACAGCTATTCTACGGACTCCTGCGCTGTACAATGCTACAATATGTTCTGCATTGCTCTGAGGTGGGCAGCAATAGTGGCCGCTGTGCGTTAGTTTCTGTCTTGTTACATTTCGTTAGATTAAGTATGCTTGGGTTTGTTTGGGATATCCTTGTCTTTTGTGCCATATACTGCCATTTAATGGACTTCCCAGCTCTGCTTACCACTAGCGTGATCGACCTGGCGCTGGGGAGTCCAGCAATAATAGTCTTGGAACGTTAGGTTTAGTTTGATTACATTTGGTTTTGTTAGGTAAGGATATCTTTGACTTTCTGCAATAAACTGCGAAGCGGTGCATTTGTGCGCTCAACTTTGCTCTAGTATATTCTGCCTGCCTCTGGAGGGGCAATCTATAGTGGTCTCAGCACGACAGGTAGAGATACGCTACGTTCGATCACGTTACGTTTGGCTATGTTGGAATATGGTAGCTACGGCTATTCTGCTATACACTACAATGTTATGGACTCCTGTGCACTCCACTGCACTAGTACGTTCTGCTTGGCTCTGGAGTGGCAGCAATAGTAGTCTCGGCACGTCAGTTTGAGCTAGGTTACGTTTGGCTTGGCTGGGTTAGGTTAGGTTTGGTCGGGATGACTTGGACTTTTGTGCTATACACTGCTATTCGGTGGATTCCTGCGCTCTACATTGCTCTACTATACTCTGCTCGACACTCGGAAGGCCAGCAGTAGTGGTCGTGGCGCGATGGGTTGGGCTGCATTGCGTTTGGCTATGTTGGGTTACGTAGTGTTACGTTAGGATCGCTTCGACATTCGTGCCACACACTGCTATCCTTTGGACTTCTGTGCTCTCCTGTACGCTATCAAAATCTGCTTGTCTCTGCGGATGCCAGGAATAGTGTTCTCTGCACGTTAGGCTGAGATATGATACGTTTGATTAGGTCCTGTTTGGTTAGGTTTGCTTAGGATATCTTTCACTTTTGAGTTGTACCCAGCTATTCGATGAATTTCAGCGATCTACATTGCTCTGCCATGCTCTACTTAGCTCTCGTGTGGCCAGTGGTGGTGGTCGTGGCACGTCGGGTTTGTAACGTTACGGCTAAGGCAGTATAGCATTGACTTTTCCGCTATGCACTGCTATTTGGGGATTTTCGCGCACTACTGTTGTCTAATAATCTCAGCTTTGATCTGGCAATGCTTGAAATGGTGGCCGCGGCGCATAAGGTTGTCTCAGGTTACGCTTGGTTAGGTCAGGTTTTTTTGGGTTAGGTTAGGATATACTTGACTTTTGTGCTATACACTGCCGCTCCATGCTTCTCTGCGCTCTATTCCCCTCTAATATGCCGTGCTTGGCTGTGAGAAGGCCAGAAATTGAGGGCTGGGCACGTTAGGTTGTGTCTTGTTTCGTTCGATTAGGATAGGTTAGGACAAATTATGTTAGGATATCTCCTACTTTTTTGCTGTACACTGCTAATCGGGCGATTTCAGCGTACCGCATTGCTCCGCTATGCGCTGCTTAGATTTCGTGAGGCCAGCGGTCTCTTTGGTGGCACGTCAAGTTGAGTTACGTCACATCTACTTATGTTACGTTTGGATAGGTTAGGGGAGGGTAGCTTTGACCCTTGTGCTGTACACTGCTATTCGGTGGATTTCTGCACCCTACTGCGACATAATGTTCCCTTCTTTGATCCGGGAATACCAGAAATAGTGGCCACGGCTCGTTACGTCGAGTTAGGCTTCGTTCGGCTATGTCAGGTTTGTTGTGTCAGGTTGGGATGCCTTTGACTTTCGTACCATACACTGCCGTTCTGTGGTTCTCTGCGTTCTACTCTCCTCTAATATGCCCTGAATGGAGATGGGAATGCCAGCTATAGTGGGCTAGGCACATCAGGTTGCGGTTGGTTACTTTTTGCTTGGTTTTGTAAGGTCATTTTTTGCAAGATATCCTTTACTTTTCTGCTCTACACTGCAATTCGGTGGACTTCTTCGCTCTACTTTGCGCTAGTATGTTGCGTTTGACTCTGGGGAGGCCAGAAATAGCGGTCGTGGCGCAGCATGTTCTGCCATGTTACGTTTGGATGGGCTAGGCTTGCCTACCCTTGGTTAGGATGGCTGTGGCTTTTCTGCTATACGCTGCTATTCGGTAGATTTCTGCGCTCCACTGTGCTCTAATATGTTGTACTTGTCTCTTGGGGAGGACAACAATATGTTTCTCGGCTCGATAGGCTTAGTTATTCTACGCTTGGTTAGGTTCGGTTATGAAAGGTTGGGTTAGTACGTCTTTGACCTTTGTGCTATACACTGCTATGTGGTGGCTCTCTGCGCTCCACTCTGCTCTAGTGTGTTCTGCATGGCTCTGGGGAGGCCAGAAATAGTGGTCTCGGCACGCAAGGCTGAGTTATGTTGCGCTTGGTTATGTCATAATTGGACAGGTTAGTACAGTTTAGCTTTGACTATTGTGTTATACATTGCTTTTCGTTGGACTTCTGCACCCTGCTGTGCTCTGGTATGATCTGCTTGGCTCTGGGGAAGGCAGCTATGGCGGTCTGGGCACGTAATGCTGAGCTAGGATACGTTTTCGTAGTTTAGGTTGGTTCAAGTAAGGTTGGCTTACCTTTGTCTTCTATTCTGGACACTGCAATTGGCTGGACTTCTCGGCTCTACTGTTATCTTGCACTTTGAGCTTGGCTCTGGGTGCGCCAGCAAAAGTGATGCCGCCAAGATAGGTTGAATTAGGTTACGTTTGTTTGTGTTGCTATTCGTTAGGTTGGCATGGTATTTCTCTGGATTTTGTGCTATACTCTGCTTTTCGATGGATTTCTGCGATCTACTGTTCTCTGGCATGTTCAGATTGGCTGTGGGGAGGCCAGAGATAGTGTCCGCGGCACGTAAGGATGAGTCCGGTTACGCTGGGTTATGTAACGTTTCGTTAGCATGGGATAGGGTAGCTTTGACTTTTCTGCTACACACTTATATTCTATGGATTTCTGCGCTCTACTCTCCTCTAATATGTTCTGCATGGCTCTGGGGTTGGCAGCAATAGGCGTCTCGTCACGTTAGGTTGAGTTACGTTACGTTTGGTTACACTACGTTTGGTTTGTTTGGGAGAGGCCAGCTCTGACTTTTGCCCTATACACTACTGTTCGGTGGATTTCTGCGCTCTACATTACTCTAGTGTGCTCTCCATGTCCCTAACGCGGCCTGCAATTGTGGTCTCGGCACGTCAGGCTAAGTTTTGTTACGTTTGCTTATAATACGTTAGGATAAGTTAGGAGAGGATGGCCTCGACTTTGTTCTATGCACTGCTATTCGGTGCATTTCTACGATCTACATTGCTCTCCCGTACCCTGACAGACACTGGGGAGTGCAGTGGTAGTGGTCTCGGCACGTTATGTTGATATAGGCTACGTTTGGTTATGTTACTTTGGTTAGTTTTGGAGAGCATAGCATTGACTTTTGTGCTATATGCTGCTATTAGGTAGACGTCTGCGCACTGCTATGCCATAATATGCCCTGCTATGTTCTGGGGATACCAGCAAAAGTGGTTTCGGCACGTTAGGTTGATTTAGGTTACGTTTGCTTAGGTTAGGTTAGTCTGGGTTAGGTTAGGATGCCAATGACTTTTCTGCTATACATTCCCATCATTTGCGCTTCTGCTCTCTACTCTCCTTTAATATGTCATGCTTGGTGAAGCCGATGCCAGCGATAGTGGTCCAGGCACGTTAGGTTGAACATGGTTGCGTTCGGCTATGCTACGTTTTGCCAGGTTATGACGGGATAGCTTTGACTTTGCCCCATTCGCTGCTATTCGGTCGAGTTCTACGCTCTACATTGCTCTACTACACTCCGCTAGACTCTAGTGATGCCAGTATTAGTGGTTGCGGGACTCTAGGCTTCGTTATTTTACGCTTGGCTATGTTACGATTGGTTCGGTTAGGAGAAGATGCCATACACCTTTGTGCTATACACTGCTATTCAGTGGATTTCTGTGCTCTGCATTACTCTTATATGCCCTCCTTGGCACATGCGAGGCCAGCAGTAATGGTCTCGGCATGTTCATTCGGGCTATGTTACGTTTGCTTATGTTATATTCGTCTGGGCTATGTTTGGATAGCTTGGACTTTCAGGGCATAGACTGTTATTCGCTGGATATCTGCGCTCTACTGCGCTCTACTATACTCTGCTCGACTCTGTGGAGGCCAGCAGTAGTTGCCGCTGCATGTTAGGCTGAGTTAGGTTACGTTTGGTTATGTGTCGATTGGTTAGGTTAGGAGAGGAAGCACTTGACCCTTGTGCAATACGCTGTTACTTGGTGGACTTGTGCGCTCTACTTTGCTGTAGTGTATTCTGCCTTGTCTCTAGTGAGGTCAGAGTTAGTGGTTTCGGCACGTCAGGTTAAGTAAGGTACGTTCGTTAATGTTACGTTTGGATAGGTTATGACAGGATAGATTTCTCTTTTGTGCGGTACACTGATATTCTGTGGACTTCTACGCTGCACATTGCCGTACAACACTCTGCTGGGCTCTGGGGAGGCCAGTAACAGTGGTTTCGGCTCGCTAGGTTTAGTTGGTCCACGTTTGGCCATGTTAGGCTTTGTCAGGCTTGGTTAGGGCATATGTGACTGTTGTGCTGTAATCTGCCATTTGGTGGCTCTCTGCGCTCTACTGTGCTCTACTATATTCTGCTTGGCTCTGGGGATTCCAGCAGTAGTGGTCGCGTACTTTCGGATGACTTATGTTCCGTTTGGTTACGTCATGGTTGAGAATATGAGGAAGGGATAGCTTCGACTTTTGTGCTATACACTGCTATTCGGTGGACCTCTGCTTTCTACTGTGCTCTAACACTTACCGCTTGGCTCTGGGGTGGCCAGCAATATTCGTCTCTTCACGCAATGTTGAGGTATACTACGTTTGAATAGGTTAGGTTAGGTCAAGATAGGTTAGGATGTCTTCGACTTTGGGCTGTGCACTGCCATGCGGTGGATTTCTGCGCTCTACTGTGCTCTACTATATTCTTCTTGGCTCTGGGAGGCCCGCAATACTGGTCTCGGCGCGACAGGTTGCTTTAGGCTACGTATGATTATGACACGTTTGGCTATGTTAGGAAGCATTAGCTTAGTCTTTCGTGCCATGCAATGCTATTCGGTGGGTTCCTGCCCTCTACAATGCTCTAATATGTTCTGATTGGCTCTGGGGTGGCCAGGAATGTTGGCCACGGCACGTTAGGCTGCGCTAGGTTGCGTCCGTTTAGTTTATATTAGAATGGGATAGCGACGGACA
>NW_016908565.1:0-430 GCF_001483705.2 Eufriesea mexicana | reverse complement strand
TTGGCACTTCAGGTTTCGTTATGCTTCGTTCGCTTGTATTGCGTTTGAATATGTTAGGACAGGGTACACATGACTTGTATGCTGTACACTGCTGCTCGTTGGATTTCTAGGCTATATATATTTTGTACTCTGCTCGTTTCAGCGGACGCCTGCAATGGTGGTCTCGGCACGTTAGGTTGAGTTAGGTTACGTTCGGTTACGTTAGGCTGGTCTGGGTTAGGTTAGGATACCTTTGATTTTTCTTCTTTATATTTCGATTCCATGTACTTCTGTGCTCCATTGTTCTGTAATATTTTCCACTCGGATGTTTGAGTGCCAGCAATAGCTTTCGCGGCACGTTAGAGGAAGTCATGTTACGTTCGGTGGCGTTGCGATTGGTTACGTTAAGATGGGATAGCCACGGGCTTTGTGCTATACACAGATATTCATT
>NW_016908564.1:0-950 GCF_001483705.2 Eufriesea mexicana | reverse complement strand
TGTATGATTGGATGAATGTATCGAATTGTGGACGTATGGATGTATGGATGTGCGGATGGACGGTTGTATGGATTAAGAATATATGTATGGATGGATCTATGATTGGATGGATTTATGGATTGGTGCATGAATGGATTTTTGTATGGTTGGATGGATGGACGTATGAACGGACGTGTGTATAGATGTACGTGTGGATGTATGGATTTAAGGGTGTATGTATGTGTGAATGTACGAATGTATGGATGTATGGATGAATGTATGTATGGTTTAATTAACGCATGTATCTATGGATGTATGTATGGTTGTGTGTATGGGTGTATGCATGGATATACGTATGGACGTATGTATGGATGTACATATGGATGGATGAGTGCATGGATGGATGGATTTATGGATGTATGGATGTGTGGATGTATGGATGTATAGATGGATGGATGGATGGATGAATGTATGTTTGGATGGATGGATGTATTAATGTATGGACGTTTGTAAGTATGGATGCATGAATCTACGGCCGTATTTGCGTTATGGATGTGCGGATGTATGTATGCTTGGCTGTATGGATTGAAGTATATATGGATGTACGGAGGCATGTATGTATGGATGTGTGGGTGGACGAATGGATGGGTGAATGGACGGAAGAGTGGATGTATGGATGGATTCTTGTACGGATGAATGTATGAATGTATGCATGGATGTATGCATGGATGTATGGATGTGCGTATGGATGTATGAATGTATGTATGTATGCATGTATGGATGTACGTATGTATGAATGTATGGATGTGGTATGTATGGATGGATGTATGTGTGAATGGCAGGATATAAGGATGGATGGATGTATTGGTGTACATGTGTTAGGATGCATGAATCTATGGTTGTACGGGTGTATGTATGCATGGATGTATGGATGGATGGACGTATCGAACAATAGACGTACGAATGGAAGG
>NW_016908563.1:27073-27902 GCF_001483705.2 Eufriesea mexicana | reverse complement strand
ATGCATAAATAGGGATGAAATATTCTATTGCCTGCTATAGCCATGGCAATGCTATGGAATCTGACTGGAAAATTTCTATAGTCATTGCGATGCTATAGAATCTAGCTGGAAAATTCAATGTTATGGACATTTTCGACTACTATCGTGGTGACCTCCCTTCCTTGCATAAATAAGGACGATGGATACTATTGGCGTGATATAGCTATTGAAATGCAGTAGAATCTGGCTGGAAAATATATTTTTATTGTCATTTTCGACTAATATCTTGGTGACCTAGCTTTCTTGGGTGTAGAAGGAGGAAAGATTCTTCTGGCGTGCTATAGCCAATGCAATGCTATAGAATCTGGCTGGAAAATATATTTTTATTGTCATTTTCGACTAATATCTTGGTGACCTAGCTTTCTTGGGTGTAGAAGGAGGAAAGATTCTTCTGGCGTGCTATAGCCATGGCAATGCTCTAGAATCTGCCTGTAAAACGCAATTTTATTGACATTATCGACTACTATCTTGGCGACCTAACTTTCTTGCATACATAAGGAGGAATGGTTCTACTGGCGAGCTATACTCATGGCAAACATATAGAAACTGGCTGGAAAATTCAATTTCATTGACGTTTTCGACTATAATCGTGGTGACCTAACTTCCTTGCATAAATAAGGACGATAGATACTATTGGCGTGATATAGCCACTGAGATGCAGTAGAATCTGGCTGGAAAATTAAATATTATTGACGTTTACAACTAATATCGTAGTGGGCTAACTTTCGTGCATAAATAAGGAGGAAAGATACTAGTGGCGTGCTATAGCCAATGCAATGCTATAGAATCT
>NW_016908563.1:21641-25045 GCF_001483705.2 Eufriesea mexicana | reverse complement strand
TAGAAACTGGCTGGAAAATTCAATTTCATTGACGTTTTCGACTATAATCGTGGTGACCTAACTTCCTTGCATAAATAAGGACGATAGATACTATTGGCGTGATATAGCCACTGAGATGCAGTAGAATCTGGATGGAAAATTAAATATTATTGACGTTTACAACTAATATCGTAGCGGGCTAACTTTCGTGCATTCATAAGGAGGAAAGATACTAGTGGCGTGCTATAGCGAATGCAATGCTATCGAATCTGGCTGGAAAATTGAATTTTATCGACGTTTTCGACTAATATCCTGGTGACCTGAGATGCAGTAGAATCTGGATGGAAAATTAAATATTATTGACGTTTACAACTAATATCGTAGCGGGCTAACTTTCGTGCATTCATAAGGAGGAAAGATACTAGTGGCGTGCTATAGCGAATGCAATGCTATCGAATCTGGCTGGAAAATTGAATTTTATCGACGTTTTCGACTAATATCGTGGTGACCTAGCTTTCTTGGGTATATAAGGAGGAAAGATTCTACTGGCATGCTGTAGCTATTGCACTGCTGTTGAATCTGGCCGGAAAATTCAATTTTATTGACATTTTCTACTAACATCGTGGTCAGCTAACCTTCTTGTATAAATATGGACGAAACATTGTATTGGCGTGCTACAGCCATAGCAAAGGTATAGAATCCGGCTGGAAAACACGATTTTATGGATATTTTGGACTAATATCGTGGTGAGATACATTTCCTGCATTATTAATGGGGAAAGATTCTATTGGCGTGCTGTAGCCGTTGCAATGCTATAGAATCTGGCTGGAAAATTCAATTTTATGGACATTTTCGACTAATATCGTGGTCAGCGACCTTTCCTGCATACATAATGAGGAAAGATTCTATTGGCGTGCTGTAGCCATTACAATGCTACCAAATACGGCTGCAAAATTCAATTTTATTCACATTTTCGACTTATACCGTGGAGACATAACTTTCTTGCATAAATAAGGACGATAGATACTATTGGCGTGATATAGCCATTGAAATGCTGTAGAATCTGGCTGGAAAATACAATTTCATTGACATTTTCTACTAACATCGTGGTCAGCTAACCTTCTTGTATAAATATGGACGAAGCATACTATTTGCGTGCTACAGCCATAGCAAAGGTATAGAGTCTGGCTGGAAAACACGTTTTTATGGATATTTTGGACTATTATCGTGGTGAGCTACCTTTCCTGCATATATAAGGAGGAAAGATTCTACTGGCGAAATATAGTCATTGCAAACATAGAGAATCTGGATGGAAAATTCAATTTTATTGACATTTTCGACTTATACCGTGGAGACATAACTTTCTTGCATAAATAAGGACGATAGATACTATTGGCGTGATATAGCCACTGAAATGCTCTAGAATCTGTCTCGAAAATTAAATTTTATTGACATTTTCGACTAATATCGTGGTGAGCAAACTTTCTTACATAAATAACGATGAGAGATACTTGTGGCGTGCGATAGCCAATGCAATGCCATAGAATCTGGCTGGAAAATACATTTTTACTGACATTTTCGACTAATATCGTGGTGACCTAGTTTTCTTGGGTATATAAGGAGGAAAGATTCTACTGGCGTGCTATAGCCATGGCAATGCTCTAGAATCTGCCTGGAAAACGCAATTTTATTGACATTATCGACTACTATCTTGGCGACCTAACTTTCTTGCATATATAAGGAGGAATGGTTCTACTGGCGTGCTATACTCATGGCAAACATATAGAAACTGGCTGGAAAATTCAATTTCATTGACGTTTTCGACTATAATCGAGGTGACCTAACTTCCTTGCATAAATAAGGACGATAGATACTATTGGCGTGATATAGCCACTGAGATGCAGTAGAATCTGGCTGGAAAATTAAATATTATTGACGTTTACAGCTAATATCGTAATGGGCTAACTTTCGTGTATAAATAAGGAGGAAAGATACTAGTGGCGTGCTATAGCCAAAGCAATGCTTTAGAATCTGTCTGGAAAATACGTTTTTTCTGTCATTTTCGACAAATATCGTGGTGACCTAGCTCTCTTGGGTATATAAGGAGGAAAGATTCTACTGGCGTGCTGTAACTGTTGCAATGCTATAGAATCTGACTGGAAAATTGAATTTTATTGACGTTTTCGACTAATATCCTGGTGACCTAGCTTCCTTGCATAAATAAGAACGATAGATACTATTGGCGTGCTGCAGCCATTGCAATGCTACCCAATACGACTGGAAAATTCAATTTTATTAACATTTTCGACTTATACCGTGGAGACATAACTTTCTTGCATAAATAAGGACGATAGATAGTATTGGCGTGATATAGCCATTGAAATGCTGTAGAATCTGGCTGGAAAATTAAATATTATTGACGTTTTCAACTAATATCGTGGTGGGCTAACTTTCGTGCATACATAAGGAGGAAAGATTCTACTGGCGTGCTGTAGCTATTGCAATGCTATAGAATCTGGCTGGTATATTCAATTTTATTGACGTTTTCGACTAATATCGTGGTGACCTAGCTTCCTTGCATAAATAAGGACGATAGATACTTTTGGCGTGATATAGCCATTGAAATGCAGTAGAATATGCCTGGAAAATTCTATATTATAGACGTTCTCAACTAAAATCGTGGTGGTCTGACTTTCGTGCATAAATAAGGAGGGAAGATACTATTGGCGCGCTATAGCTACTGCAATTCCATAGAATCTGCCTGGAAAATTCGATCTTATCTACATTTTCGGCTAATATCCAGGTGAGCAAACCCACTTGCATAAATAGGGATGAAATATTCTATTGCCGTGCTATAGCCATGTCAATGCTATACAATCTGGCTGGAAAATTCAATTTTATTGACGTTTTCGACTATTATCATGGTTACCTAACTTCCTTGCATAAATAAGGACGATAGATACTATTGGCGTGATATAGCCATTGAAATGCAGTAAAATCTGGCTGGAAAAATTCAATATTATTGACGTTTTCAACTAATATCGTGGTGTGCTAACTTTCGTGCATACATAAGGAGGAAAGATACTAGTGGCGTGCTATAGCCGATGCAATGCTATAGAATCTAGCTGGAAAATACGTTTTTATTGACATTTTCGACCAATGTCGGGGTGACCTAGCTTTCTTGGATATATAACTAGGAAAGATTCTACTGGCGTGCTGTAGCTATTGCAATGCTATAGGATCTGGCTGGAAAACACAATTTTATTGACGCTTTCGACTACTATCGTGGTGACCTATCTTCCTTGCATAAATAAGGACGATAGATACTATTGGCGTGATATAGCCATTGAAATGCAGTAGAATCTGGCTGGAAAATTCAATATTATTGATGTTTACAACTAATATCGTGGTGTGCTAACTTTCGT
>NW_016908563.1:9502-20077 GCF_001483705.2 Eufriesea mexicana | reverse complement strand
GGAAAGATTCTATTGGCGTGCTGTAGCCATTGCAATGCTATAGAATCTGCCTGGGAAATTGAATTTTATTGACGTTTTCGACTCATATCGTGGTGACTTAGCTTCCTTGCATAAATAAGGACGATAGATACTATTGGCGTGCTGTAGCCATTGCAATGCTACCCAATACGGCTGGAAAATTCAATTTTATTGACATTTTCGACTTGTACCGTGGAGACATAGCTCTCATGCATAAATGAGGACGTCAGATACTATTGGCGTGATATAGGCATTGTAATGCTCCTGAATCTGTCTGGAAAATTAAATTTTATTGACGTTTTCGACTAATATCGTGGTGAGCTAACTTTCTTGCATAAATATGGAGGAAAGATGCTAGTGGCGTGCTATAGCCGATGCAATGCTATAGAATCTAGCTGGAAAATACAATTTTATTGACGCTTTCGACTACTATCGTGGTGACCTATCTTCCTTGCATAAATAAGGACGATAGATACTATTGGCGTGATATAGCCATTGAAATGCAGCAGAATCTCTGCTGGAAAATTATATATTATTGACGTTTTCAACTAATATCGTGGTGGGAAAACTTTCGTGCATACATAAGGAGGAAAGATACTATTCGCGCGCTATAGCCACTGCAATTCCATAGAATCTGCCTGGAAAATTCGATTTTTTCGATATTTTCGGCCAATATCGGGGTGAGCACACCCACTTGCATAAATAGGGATGAAATATTCTATTGGTGTGCTATGGCCATGGCAATGCTATAGAATCTGGCTGGAAAATTCAATTTTATTGACATTATCGGCTACTACCTTGGCGACCTAACTTTCTTGCAAAAGAAGTAGGAAAGATCCTACTGGCGTACTATAGTCATTGCATACATATAGAATCTCTCTGGGAAAGAGAATTTTATCGATGTTTTCGACTAATATCGTGGTGACCAAACTTCCTTGCATAAAAAAGGACGATAGATATTATTGGCGTGATATAGCCAATGAAATGCTATAGGATCTGGCTGGAAAATTCAATTCTATGTACATTTTCGACTAATATCGTGGTGTTCTACCCTTCCTGCATAAATAATGAGGAATGAATCTATTGGCGTGCTGTAGCCATTGCAGTGCTACCCAATACGGCTGGAAAATTCAGTTTTATTGACATTTTCGGCTAATATCGTGGTGAGAAAGCCCTCTTGCATAAATAGGGATGAAATATTCTATTGGCGTGCTATAGCCATGGCAATGCTACAGAATCTGACTAAAAAATTCAATTTTATTTGCATTATCGACTAATATCGTTGTGAGCTAACTTTCATCCATAAATAAGGAGGAAAGGCTCTATTGGCGGGCTATAGCCATTGCATCGCTATAGAATCTGCCTGGAAAATGCTATTTTATTGACATTATCGACTACTATCTTGGCGACCTAGCTTACTTGCATTTATAAGGAGGAATGATTCTACTGGCGTACTATAGTCATAGCAAACATACAGAAACTGGCTGGAAAATTCAATATTATATACGTCGACTCATATCGTGGTGACTTAGCTTCCTTGCATAAATAAGGACGAGTGAGCTAACTTCCTTGCATAAATAAGGACGAGTGAGCTAACTTCCTTGCATAAATAAGGACGAGTGAGCTAACTTCCTTGCATAAATAAGGACGAGTGAGCTAACTTCCTTGCATAAATAAGGACGAGTGAGCTAACTTCCTTGCATAAATAAGGACGAGTGAGCTAACTTCCTTGCATAAATAAGGACGAGTGAGCTAACTTCCTTGCATAAATAAGGACGAGTGAGCTAACTTCCTTGCATAAATAAGGACGAGTGAGCTAACTTCCTTGCATAAATAAGGACGAGTGAGCTAACTTCCTTGCATAAATAAGGACGAGTGAGCTAACTTCCTTGCATAAATAAGGACGAGTGAGCTAACTTCCTTGCATAAATAAGGACGAGTGAGCTAACTTCCTTGCATAAATAAGGACGAGTGAGCTAACTTCCTTGCATAAATAAGGACGAGTGAGCTAACTTCCTTGCATAAATAAGGACGAGTGAGCTAACTTCCTTGCATAAATAAGGACGAGTGAGCTAACTTCCTTGCATAAATAAGGACGAGTGAGCTAACTTCCTTGCATAAATAAGGACGAGTGAGCTAACTTCCTTGCATAAATAAGGACGAGTGAGCTAACTTCCTTGCATAAATAAGGACGAGTGAGCTAACTTCCTTGCATAAATAAGGACGAGTGAGCTAACTTCCTTGCATAAATAAGGACGAGTGAGCTAACTTCCTTGCATAAATAAGGACGAGTGAGCTAACTTCCTTGCATAAATAAGGACGAGTGAGCTAACTTCCTTGCATAAATAAGGACGAGTGAGCTAACTTCCTTGCATAAATAAGGACGAGTGAGCTAACTTCCTTGCATAAATAAGGACGAGTGAGCTAACTTCCTTGCATAAATAAGGACGAGTGAGCTAACTTCCTTGCATAAATAAGGACGAGTGAGCTAACTTCCTTGCATAAATAAGGACGAGTGAGCTAACTTCCTTGCATAAATAAGGACGAGTGAGCTAACTTCCTTGCATAAATAAGGACGAGTGAGCTAACTTCCTTGCATAAATAAGGACGAGTGAGCTAACTTCCTTGCATAAATAAGGACGAGTGAGCTAACTTCCTTGCATAAATAAGGACGAGTGAGCTAACTTCCTTGCATAAATAAGGACGAGTGAGCTAACTTCCTTGCATAAATAAGGACGAGTGAGCTAACTTCCTTGCATAAATAAGGACGAGTGAGCTAACTTCCTTGCATAAATAAGGACGAGTGAGCTAACTTCCTTGCATAAATAAGGACGAGTGAGCTAACTTCCTTGCATAAATAAGGACGAGTGAGCTAACTTCCTTGCATAAATAAGGACGAGTGAGCTAACTTCCTTGCATAAATAAGGACGAGTGAGCTAACTTCCTTGCATAAATAAGGACGAGTGAGCTAACTTCCTTGCATAAATAAGGACGAGTGAGCTAACTTCCTTGCATAAATAAGGACGAGTGAGCTAACTTCCTTGCATAAATAAGGACGAGTGAGCTAACTTCCTTGCATAAATAAGGACGAGTGAGCTAACTTCCTTGCATAAATAAGGACGAGTGAGCTAACTTCCTTGCATAAATAAGGACGAGTGAGCTAACTTCCTTGCATAAATAAGGACGAGTGAGCTAACTTCCTTGCATAAATAAGGACGAGTGAGCTAACTTCCTTGCATAAATAAGGACGAGTGAGCTAACTTCCTTGCATAAATAAGGACGAGTGAGCTAACTTCCTTGCATAAATAAGGACGAGTGAGCTAACTTCCTTGCATAAATAAGGACGAGTGAGCTAACTTCCTTGCATAAATAAGGACGAGTGAGCTAACTTCCTTGCATAAATAAGGACGAGTGAGCTAACTTCCTTGCATAAATAAGGACGAGTGAGCTAACTTCCTTGCATAAATAAGGACGAGTGAGCTAACTTCCTTGCATAAATAAGGACGAGTGAGCTAACTTCCTTGCATAAATAAGGACGAGTGAGCTAACTTCCTTGCATAAATAAGGACGAGTGAGCTAACTTCCTTGCATAAATAAGGACGAGTGAGCTAACTTCCTTGCATAAATAAGGACGAGTGAGCTAACTTCCTTGCATAAATAAGGACGAGTGAGCTAACTTCCTTGCATAAATAAGGACGAGTGAGCTAACTTCCTTGCATAAATAAGGACGAGTGAGCTAACTTCCTTGCATAAATAAGGACGAGTGAGCTAACTTCCTTGCATAAATAAGGACGAGTGAGCTAACTTCCTTGCATAAATAAGGACGAGTGAGCTAACTTCCTTGCATAAATAAGGACGAGTGAGCTAACTTCCTTGCATAAATAAGGACGAGTGAGCTAACTTCCTTGCATAAATAAGGACGAGTGAGCTAACTTCCTTGCATAAATAAGGACGAGTGAGCTAACTTCCTTGCATAAATAAGGACGAGTGAGCTAACTTCCTTGCATAAATAAGGACGAGTGAGCTAACTTCCTTGCATAAATAAGGACGAGTGAGCTAACTTCCTTGCATAAATAAGGACGAGTGAGCTAACTTCCTTGCATAAATAAGGACGAGTGAGCTAACTTCCTTGCATAAATAAGGACGAGTGAGCTAACTTCCTTGCATAAATAAGGACGAGTGAGCTAACTTCCTTGCATAAATAAGGACGAGTGAGCTAACTTCCTTGCATAAATAAGGACGAGTGAGCTAACTTCCTTGCATAAATAAGGACGAGTGAGCTAACTTCCTTGCATAAATAAGGACGAGTGAGCTAACTTCCTTGCATAAATAAGGACGAGTGAGCTAACTTCCTTGCATAAATAAGGACGAGTGAGCTAACTTCCTTGCATAAATAAGGACGAGTGAGCTAACTTCCTTGCATAAATAAGGACGAGTGAGCTAACTTCCTTGCATAAATAAGGACGAGTGAGCTAACTTCCTTGCATAAATAAGGACGAGTGAGCTAACTTCCTTGCATAAATAAGGACGAGTGAGCTAACTTCCTTGCATAAATAAGGACGAGTGAGCTAACTTCCTTGCATAAATAAGGACGAGTGAGCTAACTTCCTTGCATAAATAAGGACGAGTGAGCTAACTTCCTTGCATAAATAAGGACGAGTGAGCTAACTTCCTTGCATAAATAAGGACGAGTGAGCTAACTTCCTTGCATAAATAAGGACGAGTGAGCTAACTTCCTTGCATAAATAAGGACGAGTGAGCTAACTTCCTTGCATAAATAAGGACGAGTGAGCTAACTTCCTTGCATAAATAAGGACGAGTGAGCTAACTTCCTTGCATAAATAAGGACGAGTGAGCTAACTTCCTTGCATAAATAAGGACGAGTGAGCTAACTTCCTTGCATAAATAAGGACGAGTGAGCTAACTTCCTTGCATAAATAAGGACGAGTGAGCTAACTTCCTTGCATAAATAAGGACGAGTGAGCTAACTTCCTTGCATAAATAAGGACGAGTGAGCTAACTTCCTTGCATAAATAAGGACGAGTGAGCTAACTTCCTTGCATAAATAAGGACGAGTGAGCTAACTTCCTTGCATAAATAAGGACGAGTGAGCTAACTTCCTTGCATAAATAAGGACGAGTGAGCTAACTTCCTTGCATAAATAAGGACGAGTGAGCTAACTTCCTTGCATAAATAAGGACGTCAGATACTATTGGCGTGATATAGGCAATACGGCTGGAAAATTCAATTTTATTGACGTTTTCGACTCATATCGCGGTGACTTAGCTTCCTTGCATAAATAAGGACGATAGATACTATTGGCGTCCTGTAGCCATTGCAATGCTACCCAATACGGCTGGAAAATTCAATTTTATTGACATTTTCTACTTGTACCGTGGAGACATTGCTCTCTTGCATAAATAAGGACGTCAGATACTATTGGCGTGATATAGCCATTGTAATGCTCCTGAATCTGTCTGGAAAATTAAATTTTATTGACGTTTTCGACTAATATCGTGGTGAGCTAACTTCCTTGCATAAATATGGAGGAAAGATGCTAGTGGCGTGCTATAGCCGATGCAATGCTATAGAATCTAGCTGGAAAATACGTTTTCATTGACATTTTCGACTAATATCGGCTTGACCTAGCTTTCTTGGATATATAACAAGGAAAGATTCTACTGGCGTGCTGTAGCTATTGCAATGCTACAGGATCTGGCTGGAAAATTCAATTTTATTGACGCTTTCGACTACTATCGTGGAGACCTATCTTCCTTGCATAAATAAGGACGATAGATACTATTGGCGTGATATAGCCATTGAAATGCAGCAGAATCTCTGCTGGAAAATCATATATTATTGACGTTTTCAACTAATATCGTGGTGGGAAAACTTTCGTGCATACATAAGGAGGAAAGATACTATTGGCGCGCTATAGCCAATGCAATTCCATAGAATCTGCCTGGAAAATTCGATTTTTTCGACATTTTCGGCCAATATCGGGGTGAGCACACCCACTTGCATAAATAGGGATGAAATATTCCATTGGTGTGCTATGGCCATGGCAATGCTATAGAATCTGGCTGGAAAATTCAATTTTATTGACATTTTCGGCTAATATCGTGGTGAGAATGCCCTCTTGCATAAATAGGGATGAAATATTCTATTGGCGTGCTACAGCCATAGCAAACGTGCATACATAAGGAGGAAAGATACTATTGGCGCGCTACAGCCAATGCAATTCCATAGAATCTGCCTGGAAAATTCGATTTTTTCGACATTTTCGGCCAATATCGGGGTGAGCACACCCACTTGCATAAATAGGGATGAAATATTCTATTGGCGTGCTACAGCCATAGCAAACGTGCATACATAAGGAGGAAAGATACTATTGGCGCGCTACAGCCAATGCAATTCCATAGAATCTGCCTGGAAAATTCGATTTTTTCGACATTTTCGGCCAATATCGGGGTGAGCACACCCACTTGCATAAATAGGGATGAAATATTCTATTGGCGTGCTACAGCCATAGCAAACGTGCATACATAAGGAGGAAAGATACTATTGGCGCGCTACAGCCAATGCAATTCCATAGAATCTGCCTGGAAAATTCGATTTTTTCGACATTTTCGGCCAATATCGGGGTGAGCACACCCACTTGCATAAATAGGGATGAAATATTCTATTGGCGTGCTACAGCCATAGCAAACGTGCATACATAAGGAGGAAAGATACTATTGGCGCGCTACAGCCAATGCAATTCCATAGAATCTGCCTGGAAAATTCGATTTTTTCGACATTTTCGGCCAATATCGGGGTGAGCACACCCACTTGCATAAATAGGGATGAAATATTCTATTGGCGTGCTACAGCCATAGCAAACGTGCATACATAAGGAGGAAAGATACTATTGGCGCGCTACAGCCAATGCAATTCCATAGAATCTGCCTGGAAAATTCGATTTTTTCGACATTTTCGGCCAATATCGGGGTGAGCACACCCACTTGCATAAATAGGGATGAAATATTCTATTGGCGTGCTACAGCCATAGCAAACGTGCATACATAAGGAGGAAAGATACTATTGGCGCGCTACAGCCAATGCAATTCCATAGAATCTGCCTGGAAAATTCGATTTTTTCGACATTTTCGGCCAATATCGGGGTGAGCACACCCACTTGCATAAATAGGGATGAAATATTCTATTGGCGTGCTACAGCCATAGCAAACGTGCATACATAAGGAGGAAAGATACTATTGGCGCGCTGTAGTCATTGCAATGCTACCCAATACGGATGGAAAAATCAATTTTATTGACATTTTCGACATGTACCGTGGAGACATAGCTCTCTTGCATAAATGAGGACGTCACATACTATTGGCGTGATATAGCCATTGTAATGCTCCTGAATCTGTCTGGAAAATTAAATTTTATTGACGTTTTCGACTAATATCGTGGTGAGCTAACTTTCTTGCATAAATATGGAGGAAAGATGCTAGTGGCGTGCTATAGCCGATGCAATGCTGTAGAATGTAGCTGGAACATTCAATATTATAGACGTTTTCAACTAAAATCGTGGTGGGCTACCTTTCGTGCATAAATAAGGAGGGAAGATACAATTGGCGCGCTATAACCACTGCAATTCCATAGAATCTGCCTGGAAAATTCGATCTTATCTACATTTTCGGCTAATATCGAGGTGAGCAAACCCACTTGCATAAGTAGGAATGAAATATTCTATTGCCGTGCTATAGCCATGTCAATGCTATACAATCTGGCTGGAAAATTCAATTTTATTGACATTATCGGCTGCTATCGTGGCGACATAACTTTCTTGCATATACAAGGAGGGACGATTCTACTGGCGTGATATAGCCATTGAAATGCAGTAGACTCTGGCTGGAAAATTGAATTTTATTGACGTTTTCGACTAATATCGTGGTGACCTAGCTTCATTGCATAAATATGGACGATAGATACTATTGGCGTGCTGTAGCCATTGCAATGCTACCCAATACGGCAGGAAAATTCAATTTTATTGACATTTTCGACTTATCCCGTGGAGACATAACTTTCTTGCATAAATAAGGACGATAGATAGTATTGGCGAGATGTAGCCATAGAAATGCTCTAGAATCAGTCTGGAAAACTAAATTTTATTGACATTTTCGACTTATATCGTGGTGGGCTAACTTTCGTGCATACATAAGGAGGAAAGATACTAGTGGCGTGCTGCAGCCAACGCAATGCTATAGAATCTGGCTGGAAAACACATTTTTATTGACATTTTCGACTAATATCGTGGTGACCTAGCTTTCTTGGGTACATAAGTAGGAAAGATTGTACTGGCGTGCTGTAACTATAGCAATGCTATAGGATCTGGCTGGTATATTCAATTTTATTGACGTTTTCGACTAATATCGTGGTGACCTAACTTCCTTGCATAAATAAGGACGATAGATACTATTGGCGTGATATAGCCACTGAAATGCAGTAGAATCTGGCTGAAAAATTCAATATTATATACGTTTTCAACTAAAATCGTGGTGGGCTAACTTTCGTGCATAAATAAGGAGGGAAGACACTATTGGCGCGCTATAGCCACTGCAATTCCATAGAATCTGCCTGGAAAATTCGATCTTATCTACATTTTCGGCTAATATCGAGGTGAGCAAACCCACTTGCATAAATAGGAATGAAATATTCTATTGCCGTACTATAGCCATGTCAATGCTATACAATCTGGCTGGAAAATTCAATTTTATTGACATTATCGACTACTATCGTGGCGACCTAACTTTCTTGCACATATAAGTAGGAAAGATTCTACTGGCGTGTCTGGCGTACTATAGTCATTGCAATCCTATAGAATCTGGCTGGAAAATTGAATTTTATTGACGTTTTCGACTAATATCGTGGTGACCTATCTTCATTGCATAAATATGGACGATAGATACTATTGGCGTGCTGTAGCCATTGCAATGCTACCCCATACGGCAGGAAAATTCAATTTTATTGACATTTTCGAATAATATCGTGGTGGACTAACTTCCTTGCATAAATAAGGACGATAGATACTATTGGCGTGATATAGGCATTGAAATGCAGTACAATCTGGCTGGAAAATTCAATATTATTGATGTTTACAACTAATATCGTGGTGTGCTAACTTTCGTGCATTCATAAGGAGGAAAGATACTAGTAGCGTGCTATAGCCAATGCAATGCTATAGAATATGGCTGGAAAATACATTTTTATTGACATTTTCGTCTAATATCGTGGTGACCTAGCTTTCTTGGGTATATAAGGAGGAAAGATTTACTGGCGTGCTGTAGCTATTGCAATGCTATAGAATCTGGCCGGAAATTCAATTTTATTGACATTTTCTACTAACATCGTGGCCAGCTAACCTTCTTGTATAAATATGGACGAAACATTCTATTGGCGCGCTACAGCCATAGCAAAGGTATAGAATCCGGCTGGAAAACACGATTTTATGGATATTTTGGACCAATATCGTGGCGAGATACATTTCTTGTATTGATAATGGGGAAAGATGCTATTGGCGTGCTGTGGCCATTGCAATGCTATAGAATCTGGCTGGGAAATTGAATTTTATTGACGTTTTCGACTCATATCGTGGTGACTTAGCTTCCTTGCATAAATAAGGACGATAGATACTATTGGCGTGCTGTAGCCATTGCAATGCTACCAAATACGGCTGGAAAATTCAATTTTATTGACATTTTCGACTTCTACCGTGGAGACATGGCTCTCTTGCATAAATAAGGACGTCAGTTACTATTGGCCTGATATAGCCATTGTAATGCTCCAGAATCTGTCTGTAATATTAAATTTTATTGACTTTTTCGACTAATATCGTGGTGAGCTAACTTTCTTGCATAAATATGGAGGAAAGATGCTAGTGGCGTGCTATAGCCAATGCAATGCCATCGAATCTGGCTGGAAAATACATTTTTTCTGACATTTTCGTCTAATATCGTGGTGACCTAGCTCTCTTGGGTATATAAGGAGGAAAGATTCTACTGGCGTGCAGTAACTGTTGCAATGCTATAGAATCTGGCTGGAAAATTCAATTTTATTGACATTTTCGGCTAACATCGTGGTCAGCTAACCTTCTTGTATAAATATGGACGAAACATACTATTTGCGTGCTGCAGCCATAGCAAAGGTATAGAATCTGGCTGAAAAACACGTTTTTATGGACATTTTGGACTAATGTCGTGGTGAGCTACCTTTCCTGCAATTATAATGGGGAAAGATTCTATTGGCGTGCTGTAGCCGTTGCAATGCTATAGAATCTGGCTGGAAAATTCAATTTTAAGGTCATTTTCGACAAATATCGTGGTGAGCTACCTTTCCTGCATAAATAATCAGGAAAGATTCCGTTGGCGTGCTGTATCCATTGCAATGCTACCCAATACGGCTGGAAAACTCAATTTTATTGACATTTTCGACTTATACCGTGGAGACATAACTTTCTTGCATAAATAAGGACGATAGATACTATTTTCGTGATATAGCCATTGAAATGCT
>NW_016908563.1:7014-9409 GCF_001483705.2 Eufriesea mexicana | reverse complement strand
GGAGGAAAGATGCTAGTGGCGTGCTATAGCCAATGCAATGCTACAGAATCTGTCTGGAAAATACATTTTTATTGTCATTTTCGAATAATATCTTGGTGACCTAGCTTTCTTGGGAATATAAGGAGGAATGATTTACTGGCGTGCTGTAGCTATTGCAGTGCTATAGAATCTGGCCGGAAAATTCAATTTTATTGACATTTTCAACTAACATCGTGGTCAGCTAACCTTCTTGTATAAATATGGACGAAACATTCTATTGGCGTGCTATAGCCATAGCAAAGGTATAGAATCTGGCTGGAAAACTCGTTTTTATGGATATTCTGGACTAATATCGTGGTGGGCTACGTTTCCTGCATATATATGGAGGAAAGATTCTTCTGGCGTACTATAGTCATTGCAATCCTGTAGAATCTGGCAGGAAAATTGAAATTTATTGACGTTTTCGAATAATATCGTGGTGGACTAACTTCCTTGCATAAATAAGGACGATAGATACTATTGGCGTGATATAGCCATTGAAATGCAGTAGAATCTGGCTGGAAAATTCAATATTATTGACGATTACAACTGATATCGTGGTGTGCTAACTTTCGTGCATTCATAAGGAGGAAAGATACTAGTGTCGTGCTATAGCCAATGCAATGCTATAGAATATGGCTGGAAAATACAGTTTTATTTACATTTTCTACTAACAACGAGGTCAGCTGTCCTTGTTGTATAAATATGGATGAAACATTCTATTGGCGTGCTACAGCCATAGCAAACGTATAGAATCTGGCTGGAAAACACGTTTTTATGGATATTTTGGACTAATATCCTGGTGAGCTTCCTTTCCTGCATTAATAATGGGGAAAGGTTCTATTGGCGTGCTGAAGCCATAGCATCGCTATAGAATGTGGCTGGAAAATTCAATTTAATTGACATTTTCGACTAATATCGTGGTCAGCGTCCTTTCCTGAATAAATAATGAGGAAAGATTCTATTGGCGTGCTGTAGCCATTGCAATGCTGCTCAATACGGCTGGAAAACTCAATTTTATGGACATTTTCGACTTATACCGTGCAGACATAACTTTCTTGCATAAATAAGGACGATAGATACTGTTTTCGTGATATAGCCATTGAAATGCTATAGTATCTGGCTGGAAAACTCAATATTATTGACGTTTTCGAATAATATCGTTGAGGGCTAACTTTCTTGCATAAATAAGGATTAAAGGCTCTAGTGACGTGCTATAGCCATTGCAATGCTATAGAATCTGCCTGGAAAATACATTTTTATTGACATTTTCGACTAATATCGTGGTGAGCTAACTTACTTGCATAGATAAGGATGAAAGGTTCTATTGGCGCGCTATGGCCACTGCAATTCCATAGAATCTGCCAGGAAAATTCGATTTTATCGACATTCTCGGCCAATATCGTGGTCAGCATTCCCACTTGCATAAAAAGGGATGAAATATGCTATTGGCGTGCAATAGCCTTGGCAATGCTATTGAATCTGGCTGGGAAATTGAATTTTATTGACGTTTTCGACTAATATAGTGGTGACCTTGCTTCCTTGCATAAATAAGGACGATAGATACCAATGGCGTGCTGTAGCCATTGCAATGCTACCCAATACGGCAGGAAAATTCAATTTTATTGACATTTTCGACTTCTACCGTGGAGACATTACTTTCTTGCATAGATAAGGACTATAGATACCATTGGCGTGATATAGCCATTGAAATGCTCTAGAATCTGTCTGGAAAGTTAAATTTTATTGGCATTTTCGACTAATATCGTGGTGAGCAAACTTTCTTGCATAAATATGGAGGAAAGATACTAGTTGCGTGCTATAGCCAATGCAATGCCATAGAATCTGGCTGGAAAATACATTTTTATTGGCATTTTCGTCTAATATCGTGGTGACCTAGCTTTCTTGGTTATATGAGGAGGAAAGATTCTTCTGGCGTACTATAGCCATGGCAACGCAATAGAATCTGGCTGGAAAATTCTATTTTATTGACATCGACTACTATCTTGGCGACCTAACTATCTTGCATATATAAGGACCAAAGATTCTACTGGCGTGCTATAGTCATTGCAAACATATAGAAACTGGCTGCAAAATTCAATTTCATTGACGTTTTCGACTATTATCGTGGTGACCCAACTTCCTTGCATAAATAAGGACGATAGATACTATTGGCGCGATATAGGCAATGAAAAGCGGTAGAATCTGGCTGGAAAAACTATATATTATAGACGTTTTCAACTAATATCGTGGTGTGCTATCTTTCGTGCATTCATAAGGATGAAAGATACTAGTGGCGTGCTATAGCCAATGCTGTGCTATAGAATCTGGCTGGAAAATACATTTTTATTGACATTTTCGACTAATATCGTGGTGA
>NW_016908563.1:0-3148 GCF_001483705.2 Eufriesea mexicana | reverse complement strand
CGTGGAGACATAACTTTCTTGCATAAATAAGGACGATAGATACTATTGGCGTGATATAGCCATTGAAATGCTCTTGAATCTGTCTGGAAAATCAAATTTTATTGACATTTTCGACTAATAGCGTGGTGAGCCATCTTTCTTGCATAAATATGGAGGAAAGATACTTGTGGCGTGCTATAGCCAATGCAATGCCATAGAATCTGGCTGGAAAATGCATTTTTACTGACATTTTCGACTAATATCGTGGTGACCCTGCTTTCGTCGGTATATAAGGTGGAAAGATTCCACCTGCGTGCTGTAGCTATTGCAATGCTATAGTATCTGGCTGGAAAATTCAATTTTATTGACATTTTCTACTAACATCGAGGTCAGCTAACCTTCTTGTATAAATATGGACGAAACATTCTATTGGCGTGCTACAGCCATAGCAAAGGTAAGGAATCTGGCCGGAAAACTCGTTTTTATGGATATTTTGGACTAATATCGTGGTGAGCTACCTTTCCTGCATTAATAATGGGGAAAGATTCTATTGGCGTGCTGTAGCCATTGCAATGCTACCCAATATGGCTGGAAAACTCAATTTTATTGACATTTTAGACTTATGCCGTGGAGACATAACGATCTTGCATAAATAAGGACTATAGATATTATTTTCGTGATATAGCCATTGAAATGCAGTAGAATCTGGCTGGAGAATTCAATATTATTGACGTTTTCAACTAATATCGTGGTGTGCTAACTTTCGTGCATACATAAGGAGGAAAGATACTAGTGGCGTGCTACAGCCAATGCAATTCCATAGAATCAGCATGGAAAATTCTATTTTATCGACATTTTCGGCTAATATCGAGGTGAGCAAACCCACTTTCATAAATAGGGATGAGACATTCTATTGACGTGCTATATCCATGGCAATGCAATAGAATCTGGCTGGAAAATTCAATTTTATTGACATTATCGCCTACTATCTTGGCGACCTAACTTTCTTGCATATATAAGAGGAAACGTTCTACTGGCGTGCTATAGTCATAGCAAACATATAGAAACAGTCTGGAAAATTCAATTTTATTGACGTTTTCGAATATTATCATGGTGACCTAACTTCCTTGCATAAATAAGGACGATAGATACTATTGGCGTGATATAGCCATTGAAATGCAATAGAATCGGGCTGGAAAATTCAATATTATTGACGTTTTCAACTAATATCGTGGTGTGCTAACTTTCGTGCATACATAAGGAGGAAAGATACTAGTGGCGTGCTATAGCCAATGCAATGCTATAGAATCTAGCTGGAAAATACGTTTTTATTGACATTTTCGACTAATATCGTGGTGACCTAGCTTTCTTGGGTATATAACTAGGAAAGATTCTACTGGCGTGCTGTAGCTATTGCAATGCTATAGTATCTGGCTGAAAAATTCAATTTCATTGACATTTTCCACAAACATCGTGGTCAGCTGACCTTCTTGTATAAATATGGACGAAACATTCTATTGGCGTGTTACAGCCATAGCAAAGGAATAGAATCTGGCTGGGAACCACGACTTTATGGATATTTTGGACTAATATCATGGCGAGCTACCTTTCCTGCATTAATAATGGGGAAAGATTCTGTTGGCGTGCTGTAGCCATTGCAATGCTATAGAATCTGGCTGGAAAATTCAATTTTATTGATATGTTCGACTAATATCGTGGTCAGCTACCTTTCCTGCATAAATAATGAGGAAAGATTCTATTGGCCAGCAGTAGCCATTGCAATGCTACCCAATACGGCTGGAAAATTCAATTTTATATACATTTTCGGCTAATATCGTGGTGAGCAAACCCACTTGAATGAATAGGGATGATATATGCTACTGGCGTGCTATTGTCATTGGAAACCTAAAGAATCTGGCTGGGAAATTGAATTTTATTGACGTTTTCGACTAATATCGTGGTGACCTAGCTTGCTTGCATAAATAAGGACGATAGATACTATTGGCGTGCTGCAGCCATTGCAGTGCTACCAAATGCGGCTGGAAAACTCAATTTTATTGACATTTTCGACTTATATCGTGGAGACATAACTTTCTTGCATAAATAAGGACGATAGATACTATTGGCGTGATATAGCCATTGAAATGCTCGTGAATCTGTCCGGAAAATCAAATTTTATTGACATTTTCGACTAATAGCGTGGTGAGCCATCTTTCTTTCATAAATATGGAGGAAAGATACTACTGGCGTGCTATAGCCAATGCAATGCCATAGAATCTGCCTGGAAAATACATTTTTACTGACATTTTCGACTAATATCGTGGTGAGCACACTTTCTTGTGTATATAAGGAGGAAAGATTTTATTGGCGTGCTGTAGCCATTGCAATGCTACCCAATAAGGCTGGAAAACTCAATTTTATTGACATTTTCGACTTATACCGTGGAGACATAACTTTCTTGCATAAATAAGGACGATAGATACTATTTTCGTGATATAGCCATTGAAATGCTATAGTATCTGGCTGGAAAACTCAGTATTATTGACATTTTCGACTAATATCGTTGAGGGATAGCTTTCTTGCATAAATATGGATGAAAGGCCCTAGTGGCGTGTTATAGCCATTGCAATGCAATAGAATCTGCATGGAAAATACATTTTTATTGACATTTTCGACTCATATCGTGGTGAAATAGGTGTACTGCATAAATAAGGATGAAATATACTTTAGGCGCGCTATGGCCATTCCAACACTATAGAATCTGTCTGGAAAATTCAATTTTATTGACATTTTCGACTAATATCATGGTGAGCAAACTTTCTTGCATAAATATGGAGGAAAGATACTAGTGGCGTGCTATAGCCAATGCAATGCCATAGAATCTGGCTGGAAAATACATTTTTATTGGCATTTTCGTCTAATATCGTGGTGACCTAGCTTTCTTGGTTATATGAGGAGGAAAGATTCTACTGGCGTGCTATAGCCATGGCAACGCTATAGAATCTGGCTGGAAAATTCTATTTTATTGACATCGACTACTATCCTGGCGACCTAACTTTCTTGCATATATAAGGACCAATGATTCTACTGGCGTGCTATAGTCATTGCAAACATATAGAAACTGGCTGCAAAATTCAATTTCATTGACGTTTTCGACTATTATCGTGGT
>NW_016908562.1:7188-7838 GCF_001483705.2 Eufriesea mexicana | reverse complement strand
TCCAGAGGTGACCTGACCTGACGTGACCTGACCTGACCTGACCAGACTGACCTGACCTGACCTTACCAGACTTGAGATGATCTGACATGACCTGACCTGACCTGACCTGACCTGGCCTGACCTGGCCTGACCTGACCTGACCTGGCCCGAACTGACCTGACCTGACATGACCTGTGCTGACTGATCTGACCTGAGCTGAGCTGACCTGGCCTGGCCTGACCTGACCTGGCCTATCCTGAACTGACCTGAGCTGACCTTACCAGACCTGACATTACCTGACCTGTCCTGACCTTTCCTGACTGTAACCGGCCTTACCAGGACTGTCCTGACCAGACGTGACCTAACCTGTCCTGACCTGACCGTACTCACCTGACCTGACCGGACTGATCTGACCTGTCCTGACCTGACCTGACCAACCCCGACCTTGCCTGGCCTGACCTCACCTGAGGTGACCTGACATGACATGATCTGATGTGAAGTGAACTGACCTGAACTGACCTGACCTGACCAGACATGATCTGGCCTGGCCTGACCTTACCGGAACTGACCTGACCTGACCTGACCTGACATCACCTGACCTGAACTGACCTAACCAGACCTGACCTGACCTGATCTGAACTGTCGCGACCTGAACTGACCTGACCTGACCT
>NW_016908562.1:2402-5321 GCF_001483705.2 Eufriesea mexicana | reverse complement strand
TGACCTGACCTGACCTGACCGGACTGATCTGACCTGTCCCGACCTGTCCTGACCTGACCTGACCTGGCCTGACCTTACCAGAATTGACATGACCTGAGACGACCTGACCTGTCCTGACTGATCTGACCTGAGCTGACCTGACCTTACCTGACCTGACCAGTCATCTCTCGACCTGAACTGAACTGACCTGACCCCACCTGACCTGACCTGACCTGACCTGTGCTGACTGATCTGACCTGAGATGAGCTGACCTGGCCTGGCCTGTCCTACTACCTGGACTGAACTGACCTGACTTTTCCAGAGGAGACCTGACCTGACCTGACGTGACGTGACCTAACCTGACCAGACTGTTCTGGCCTGACCTGACCAGACCTGACATGGCCTGACCTGGCCTGACCTGAACTGACTAGAACTGACCTTACCTGACCTGACATTATCTGACCTGACCTGAACTGTCCTGACTTTACCCAGCGTTACCTGACCTGACCAGTCCTGACTGACCTGACCTGACCTGAACTCACACGACCTGGCCTCGACTGGACTAACCAGGCCTGATCTGACCTGACTTGTCCTGACCTGACCTGACCTGATCTGACCTCACCTGACCTGACATTACCTGACACGACCTGACCTGTCCTGACTTTAACCGGCCACACCTGAACTGACCTGACCAGGCATGATCTGTCCTGGCCTGATCTTACCAGACTTGACATGACCTGACATGACCTGACCTGACCTGACCTGATCTGACCTGACCTGACCTGACCTGAGCTGACCTGACCTGACCTGTCCTGACTGCTCTGACCTGAGCTGACCTGACCTGACCTGACCTGACCTGTCATCTCCAGACCTGAACTGAACTGACCTGACTTTTCCAGAGGTGACCTGACCTGACGTGACCTGACCTGACCTGACCAGTCTGATCTGACCTGACCTTACTAGACTTGACATGGCCTGACATGACCTGACCTGACCTGACCTCATCTGACCTGTCCTGACCTGACCTGACCTGACCCGACCTGACCTGACCTGACCTGACCTGTGCTGACTGATCTGACCTGAGATGAGCTGACCTGGCCTGGCCTGACCTACCATCTCCTGACATGAACTGAACTGACCTGACTTTTCCAGAGGGTATCTGACCTGACGTGACCTGACCTGACCTGACCAGACTGATCTGACCTGACGTGACCTGACCTGACATGGCATGACCTGGTCTGACCTGAACTGACCTGAACTGACCAGCCCCAACCTGCCTCTTACCAGACTTGACATGACCTGAGATGACCTGACCTGGCCTGACTTGATCTGACCTGACCTGACCTGTCCTGACTGATCTGACCTGAGCTGACCTGACCTTACCTGACCTGACCAGTCATCTCTTGACCTGAACTGAACTGACCTGACTCTTCCAGAGCAGACCTGACCTGACGTGACCTGACCTGTCTTGACTTATCTGACCAGAGCTGACCTGACCTGACCTGACCTGACCAGTCATCTCCTGACCTGAACTGAACTGACCTGACTCTTCCAGAGGAGACCTGACCTGACGTGACCTGACCTGCCCTGACCAGACCTGACATGGCCTGTCCTGGCCTGACCTGAACTGACCAGAACTGACCTAACCTGACCTGACATTACCTGACCCGACCTGAACTGTCCTGACTTCAACCAGCCTTACCTGACCTGACCTCTCCTGGCTGACCTGACTTGACCTGACTGACCTGACCTGAACTGAACTCACACGACCTGACCTAGCCTGGCCTGACCTGGCCTGACCTGGCCTGAACTGAACTGACCTGAACTGACATCATCTCACTGACCTGACCTGACATGACCTGACCTGACCTGACCTGGCCTGACCTGACATGACCTGACGTGACCTGACCTGTCCTGACTGATCTGGCCTGAGCTGAGCTGACCTGACCTGACCTGTCCTGGCCTGACCTGACCATATATGATCAGGCCTGACCTGGCCGGACCTGAAGTTACCTGAAATGACAGCATCTGACCTGACCTGACCTCACCTGACCAGACCTCACCTGACCTCACCTGACCTCACCTGACCTGACAGGACTGATCTGACCTTACTTGACCTGACCTGACCTGGCCTAGCCTGAACTGACCTGAGCTGACGTTACCAGGCCTGACATTACCTGACCTGACCTCACCTTTCCTGACTTTAGCCGGCCTTACCTAGACTGTCCTGACCAGACCTGACCTAACCTGACCTGACCTTACCGTACTCATCTGACCTGACCTGACCTGGCCTGACCTGGCCTGACCTGGCCTGACCTGAACTGACCTGAACTGACCTTACCTGACCCGACATGACCTGATATCTCCCGACTTTAACCGGCTTTACCTGACCTGACCTGACCAGACATGACATGACATGACCTGACCTGACCTGACCTGACCTAACCTGACCAGACCTGACCTAACCTGACCAGACCTGACCTAACCTGACCAGACCTGACCTAACCTGACCAGACCTGACCTAACCTGACCAGACCTGACCTAACCTGACCAGACCTGACCTAACCTGACCAGACCTGACCTAACCTGACCAGACCTGACCTAACCTGACCAGACCTGACCTAACCTGACCAGACCTGACCTAACCTGACCAGACCTGACCTAACCTGACCAGACCTGACCTAACCTGACCTGACCTTACCTGATGTGACATGACCTGACCTGACGTGACCTGACCTGACTGATCTGACCTGACCTGAACTAACCTGACGTGACCTGCCCTGGGCTGACCTTACCTGACTGATCTGACCTGACCTGACCTGACCTGACCATATATGAACTGGCCTGACCTATCCTGACCTGAACTGATCTGAACTGACCTAAACTGACAGCATCTGACCTGACATGAAGTGACCTGACCTCACCTGACCTCTCCTGACC
>NW_016908562.1:0-906 GCF_001483705.2 Eufriesea mexicana | reverse complement strand
CTAACCTGACGTGACCTGTCCTGGGCTGACCTTACCTGACTGATCTGACCTGACCTGACCTGACCTGACCATATATGAACTGGCCTGACCTATCCTGACCTGAACTGATCTGAACTGACCTAAACTGACAGCATCTGACCTGACATGAAGTGACCTGACCTCACCTGACCTCTCCTGACCGCACCTCACCTGACCGGTCTGATCTGACCTGACTTGACCTGACCAGACCTGGCCTAACCTGAACTGACCTGAGCTGAGCTTACCAGACCTGACATTACCTGACCTGTCCTGACCTTTCCTGACTTTAACCGGCCTTACCTGGACTGTCCTGACCAGACGTGACCTAACCTGACCTGACCTGACCGTACTCATCTGACCTGACCTGACCTGGCCTGACCTGGCCTGACCTGGCCTGACCTGGCCTGACCTGGCCTGACCTGAACTGACCTGAACTGACCTTACCTGACCCGACCTGACCTGACCTGTCCCGACTTTAACCGGCTTTACCTGACCTGACCTGACCAGACATGATATGGCCTGGCCTGACCTTACCACACTTGACCTGACCTGACATGACCTTACCTGACCTGACCTCATCTGACCTGACCTGAGCTGACCTGGCGTGACCTGACCTGACTGATCTGACCTGACCTGACCTGACTTGTCCTGACTTTAACCGGCCTTTTCTGACCTGACCTGTCCTGACTGACCTGACCTGACCTGACTAGACTTCACCTGACCTGACCTGACCTGACCATCCCCGACCTTGCCTGGCCTGACCTCACCTGAGGTGACCTGACATGACATGATCTGATCTGAAGTGAACTGACCTGAACTGACCTGACCTGACCAGACATGATCTGGGCTGGCCTGACCTTTCCGGAACTGACCTGACCTGACCTGACC
>NW_016908561.1:415112-482863 GCF_001483705.2 Eufriesea mexicana | reverse complement strand
GTGGACTTCTGCGGCCTACAGTGCTCTAGAATTTTCAGCCTGACCCTGGAAATGCCAGCAAGAATGGCCTCGGCACGTATAGTTGAGTCAGGCTACTTCCGGTTAGCCTGTGTTTAGCTGGGTTTGGTTGGGATATCTTTTAGTTTTGTGCAGCGCGCTGCTATTCGGTGGAATTCTGCGCTGTGCTGCGCACTAGTATGTCCTGCTTGTGAATTGGGGGGGGGGGGGGGGGGGTGCAGTTGCAGTTTCGGCACGTTTGGAAGGGTTAGGCTATGTTTGGTTATGTTACGTTTGGATAGGTAAGGAAGGGATAGCTTTGACTTTAGTGCTATAGTCTGCTATTAAGTGGATACCTGCGCAATAATGTGCTCCAATGTTTTCAGCTTGGCTCTGGTAAGGCCAGCAGTAGTGGTCACGGCACGTTATGTTGTGTCAGGTTGCGTTCTGTTTGGTAGGGTTAGGCTGAGCTTGGATGGGGTAGCTTCATCTCTTGTGCTGTACCCTGCCATTCGGGGGATTTCTGAGCTCTACTGTGCTATAGTATGTTCTGCTTGTTCCTGGGGAGTGGGGCAACAATAGTAGTTACCGCACGTAAGGTTGGGTTAGGATATGTTTGAATATGTTCCGTGAGTATGGGTTCCGTTTGGGTAGCTCTGTCCTTTCTGGTGTACACTACGATTCTACGGACTTCTGCGTTCTGCTCTCCGCGAATGTCTTCTGCTTGGACCTGGGGAGGCCAGCGATAGTACTTGCGGCACGATATGTTCAGTTACGTTACGCTTGGATATGCGGCGATAGGTTAGGTTAGGGGGTCATTGCTTTGATAATAGTGCTGTAGTCTGCTAGCAGGTGGATTTCCGCGCCCTACAGTGCAATAATGTGTTCAGCTTGGCTCTGGGAAGGCCAGGAATTGTGGCCTCGTCACGTTATGTTGAGTCTGGCTACGTTCGGTTTGGTTGGTTTAGGCTAAGATTTGTTAGGGTAGTCCCAACTTTTGTGTTGTACACGGTCATTCGGCGGTTTCTGCTCTCTAGTGTAGTATAGCATTTCCTGCTTGGCTCTGGGGAGGGCAGCAAAGGCGGTCTCGGCACCTTAGTTTGGGTTATGCTATGTTTGCTTATGTTCGGTTTCTCTGGGTTAGGTTTGGATAGCGTTGAATTTCATGACGTACACTGCGATTTTAAGGATTTCTGCGTTCTACTACCCATTATCGTGTTCCGCTTGCCTCTGCGGAGGCCGGCAATGGTGGTCGCGGCACGTCAGGTTGAGTTATGCCACGTATGGTTATGTTACGCTCAGTTAGGTTAGGGGAGGATAGCTTTGACTTCAGTGCTATACTATGCTATTAGGTGGATTTGAGCGACATGCGGTGCTGTAATATTTTCAGCTTGGCTCTGGAAACACCAGCAATTGTGGTTTCGGCACGTTATATTCAGGCTGCTTACGTCCGGTTTGTTTGGGTTATTCTATGTTTGGTTACGGTAGCTTTAACTTTTGTGCTGTACAATGCTGTTCGGTAGACTTGTGTGCTCTACTGTCCTCTAGTATGACCTGCTTGGCTTGGGGGGGGGGGGCAGCAATGGCGGTTTCGGCACGCTAGGTGGTGTCGAGCTATGTTTGGTTATATTCTGTTGGTTTGGGTCAGGCTTGGGTAGCTTTGACTTTTCTGATACACCCTGCCATTGCATGGATTTCTGCGCTGTATTCTCCAACAATGTGTTCTGCTTGGCTCTGTGAGGCCAGTAGCAGTGGTCGTAGCACGTTACGTTGCGTTAGGTTACGTTCGTTTATGCTACGGTTGGTTTGGTTAGGGGAGGGCAGCATTGACTTCAATGCTATAGCCCGCTGTTAGGTGGTTCTCTGCGCCCTACTGTGTTCTAATCTAATCCTCATGGCCCGGGGAAGGCCGGCAATTCTGGTCTTAACACGTCATGTTGTGTCAGGTTACGTTCGGTTATGCTGGTTTTGGCTAAGTTTGGTCAGGATGGCCATAACTCACTTGTTGCACACTGCTATTCTGAGGACATCTGCGCACTACTGTGCCCTAGTACGCCCCGCTTGGCTCTGGGGTGGGCAGCATTAGCATTCTCGGCACGCTAGATTGAGTTAATCTACGTTTGCTATGCCCTGCTGCTTTGGGTTTGGTTTGGGTAGCTATGGCGTTTCAGATATACACTTCGATTCTATTGATTTCTGCGTTCAGCTTTCCACTAATGTGTTCTGCTTGGCTCTGGGGAGGCCAGGAGTAGCGGCCGCGGCAGGTTAGGTGATGTTAGGTTACGATTGATTATGTTACGATTGGTTACGTTAGGAGGGAATAGCTATGACATTATAGATGTAGTCTGCTATTAGGTCGACTTCTGCGCCCTGCAGTGCTCGGACATTTTCTGCGTGGCTCTGGGAAGGCCAGCAATAGTGGTCTCTGCACGCTGCGTTGATTCCAGTTACATTCGGTTAGGTTGTATTTGGCTAAGTTTGGTTCGGATAGGTTTTACCTTTGCGCTAAGATCTGCTGTTCGGTGGAATTCTGCGCTCTACTTGCTCTTGTATGGTCAGCTTTGTCCGTTGGGGGGGGGGCAGGAAGGGCTGTTTTGGCACTTTAGGTTGGATTTGGTTATATTTGGTCAGGGTAGCCCTAACGTTTCTGCTGTTCGCTGCTATTCGGCGGATTTCTGCGCTCTGCTGTGTTCTAGTGTGCCCTGCTTGACACTGTGGAGACCAGCAATAGTGGTAGCGACACGTAATGTTTTGCCATGTAACGTTGGTTATGTTGCGGTTGGCTGGGTTAGGGGAGGACAGCTTTGACTTGAGCGCTATAGTCCGCTATCAGGTGGATTCCTGCACCCTACATTGCTCAAATATTTTCAGCTGGTCTCTTGGAAGGACAACAATAGTGGTCTCGGCACGATACATTGATTCTGGTTACGTCCGGTTAGGTACGGCTAGGCTAAGTTTGTCTAGCATAGCTTCAACTTTTGCTGTGCACTGCATTTCGGTGGTTATCTGCCCTCAACTGTGCTCGAGCATGTCCTGATTGGCTCTATGGAGGGCAGCAACAGCGGCCTCGGCACTTAAGCTTGAGTTATGCCACGTTTGGGTATGTCCTCTTTGCTTTCGATTGGTCCTTGTAGCTTTGACCTTTCCGGTATGTTCTGCGATTCTATGGATTTCTGTGTCCTACTCTCCACTAATGAGGACTCCTTGGCACTGGGGAGGCCAGCAATAGAAGTATCGGCACGTTAGGTCGAGAAAGGTTACGTTTGCTATCGTTAAATTGGGTTAGGTTTGGCCAGGACTGCTTTGACTTTTGTGCTCTGCAATGCTGTTGAGCGGATTTCTGAGCTCTACAAGGCTGTACCTGCCTTCACCTTTCTCTGTGTAGGCGAGCACCATTTCACCGGGCACGTTAGGTTGTGCTAGGTTACGTTCGACTATGTTACGATGGCTATGTTAGGTTGGGATAGCTACAGCTTTTGTGCTACACTCCGCTATACTATGGACATTTGCGCTCTACTTTGCTCTATCATATTCTGCTTGACTCTTGGCCGCAAGCTTCAGTGGCCGCGGCACGTGAGATTGAGTTGCGTTACGTTTGGTTAAGTTGGGTTTGGCTATGTCTGGCTATGGTAGCTTTGTGTTTTGTCCTATTCACCGCTACTCGTTGGATTTCTGCTCCCTACTTCGTTCTAATATGATCTTCTTACCTATGTGGACGCCTGCAATAGTGGCCTCGGCACGTTATTTTGAGTTAGGCTAAGTTAGGTTAGGTTAGCTTTGGTTTGATACGATTAAGTTTTCTTTGCCCTTTGTGCTATGGACTGCAATGCGGTCGAATTCTGCGCTAACCTGTGCCCTAGTGTATTCTGCTTGGCTCTGCGGACGGCAGCAATAGTGGCCGCGGCACGTTATGTTCATTTGGGTTACGTTCGGTTAGGTTAAGTTTGGTCATGTTAGGTTCGGTTAGATTTGGATATGATTGCTTAGTGTAGCTTTGACTATTGTGCCCTCGACTGCTGTGCAGCGGATTTCTACGCTCCACTGCGCACTAGTATGCACTGTGTCGCTCTGGGGATGACAGCATCAGTGTTAGCGGCACACCATCTTGTGTTATGCTACGTTTGGTTGGGTAGGGATGGCAATGTTTGTTAAGGATAACTCTTACCTTTGTGCCATACACAGCTATTCGGTTTATGTCTGCTGTCTACTGTGCACTGATGTGTTCGAACTGTCTCTGTGGAGGCCAGAAATGGTGGTATGCACAAGTTTGTTAGAGATATGTTACGTTTGGGTACGTTAGGATTCGAGAAGTTTGGTTATAGTGGCATAGACGTTTGTGCGGTACACTACTATTCGGTGGACTTCTACGCCCTACTGTTCCCTAGTATAACCTGCTTGGCTCATGGGATGCGAACGCCTTTGGTCTCGGCGCGTTAGGGTAGGATAGTGTACCTTGGTTATGTTACGTTTGGTTAGGTTAGCACAGGATCGCCTTGTCTTTTGTGCTCTGCGCTGCTATTCGGTGTGCTTCTGCGTACTGCATTGCTCTGCTACGCACTGCTCGACTCTTTGGAGGCCCGTAATGGTGTCGATGGCACGTTAGGGTTGGTTCCGTTACGTTAGGTTAAGTTAGGTTAGGATATGTTTGGCTAGTATATCTTTGACATTTGTGCTACAACCTGTTATGCGGTGGATCTGTGCGAACTACATTGCTCTACTACACTCTGCTCGACTCTCGGGATCACAACAGTAGTGAACTCGTCACGTTAGTTTGAATTAGGTTACTTTAGTCTATTTTTGGTTTGTCTATGTTAGGGTATAGTAGATGCGTCATTTGTGCTCTACAAAGCTATTCGGTGCGTTCTTGCGCTCTACTGTGCGCTACCATATTCTGCTTGTCCTTGGGTACGCTAGCAGTAGTGCCCGCGGCACGTTAGGTTGATTTCTGTTACGTTTGGTGCATATTAAGTTTGGTTTGGTGAGGTTTGGATAGGTTTGATTAGGTTACGGTACGATATCTTTGACTCTTTTCTTATACACTGCAATGCGGTGGATATCTGTGCTCTGCTGTACTACAGTATATTATGCGTGGCCCTGGGGCGTCCAGCAATAGTGGTCGCGTCTCGTTATGTTGAGTTAGGCTTCCTTTGAAGAGGTTACATTTTTCTGGGCTTTGTTTGTGTAGCTTTGACATTTCTGATATATATATATATAGCGATTCTATGGATTTATGCTCTTTACGCTCCGCTAATATATTCTGCTTGCCTCTGGGAAGGGCCGCAATAATTGTCTCGGCACCTTATGCTGAATTGGACTACGTATGGTTGGGATAGTGTCGGTCAGGTTAGGATAGGTTTTCCCTTCTTCCGTGCCTTACACTGCCACGCCGCGAGCTTCTGTGATCTACTGTGCCATAGTATATTCCGCTTTGCTGTGGGGATGTCAGCAATTTTGGTGTGGTGTGCTAAGGTGGTGTTATGTTACGCTTGGTTATGCTGCGATTGGATATGCTAGGCTAGGACAGTTTTAATTTTTGTGCTTTAAGCTGCGATTCGGTGGATTCCTGCGGTCTACAGTCCTCTACAATGCTCTGCTCGACTCTGGGGAGGCCAGTAATAGTGTTCGCGGCACGTTAGGTAGGGTAAGCCTGCAATTGTGGTCGTGGCACGAAAGTTTGTGTTAGGTTACGTATGGTCAGGTTACCTTTGCCTAGGGTAGGCTAGAGTAACATCAACTTTTTGCCATAAACTGCTATTCGGTGCATCTCTGAGCACTAGTGTGGCCTAATATGCTCTGCTATGCTCTGTGGAGGCCAGAAATAGTGGCCGCGGCGCGTCAGGATTTGTTAGATTATGTTCGATAAGGTTAGGTTTGTTTGGGATAGGTCGGGATATGATTGACTTCTGTTCTGCACAATGTAATGCGGTGAACCTCTGCGCTCACCTATGCTCTAGTATGTTCCGCTTGGCCCTGCGGTGGCCAGTAATAGTGATCTCGCCATGTTACGTTGGGGTAAGCTATGTTTGGTTCGGCAACGTTAGTTATGGTTAGGTTCGGGTAGCTCTGACTTTTTTAATGTACACTGCGAACCTATGGGTTTCTGCTCCCTACTCTCCTCTAGTAAGTTCCACTTGACTCTGGGGACGCCAGCAATAGTGGACGCGTCACGCTACGTTGTGTTACGTTACGTTTGCTTACGTTACGTTTGGTTAGGTTAGGAGGGGCAAGCTTTGACTTTTGCGCTGTGCACTGTCATTCGGCGCATTTCTGCGCTATACTGTGCTCTAACATGTTCAGCTTGGCGCTGGAAGAGTGAACAATAGTGGTATAGGCTCATTCCGTTGAGATAGGCCACGCTTGGTTAGGTCAGGACAGCTAAAGTTTCGTCAGGATATCTTTGACTTTTGTGCTGTACACTGCTTTTCCCTGGATTTCTACTCTCTACATTGCTCTACTATATTCTGCTGGACTATGGGGAGACCAGTAATGGTGATGTCGGCACGAAACTTGGATTTACGCAACGTGTGGTCATGTTACGTTTGGTTAGGGTGGGAGGGTATAGCATTGACTTTTGTGCTGTACCTGCTGTTTGGTGGATTTTTGCACTCGATTGGTATCTGATACGCTCTGATTGTCACAAGGGAGTCAAAATATGGTGGTTTCGGCTCGTTAAGTTTAGTTAGTCTGCGTTTGGTTATGTTATGTTAGCTTGCATTACGTTTGCATAGAATTGACTTTCATGGTATACACTCCTATTCGGTGGATTTCTGCCCTCTACTGTGCTCAAGTATATTCAGCCTGGCTCTGGGAGAGCCAGCATTTGTGGTCACGGAACGTTACGTTGTCTTGCTGCGTTTGGTTACGTTGGGTTAGGTCGGGCTAGGATATGATATCTTGGGCTGTTGCGCTTTACACTGCAGTGCGGCGGACTTCGACGATCTACTGTGCCGCAGTATTTTCTGGTTGGCTCTGCAGATGTCAGCAACAATGGTCTAGGCACGTTAGGTGGGGTTAAGTTACGTCTTGTTATTTTATGTTTGGTTACGTTAGGCAAGGACACATTTCACGTTTGTGCTATACGCTGCTGTTCGGTGGATTTCTGCCATCTACTGTTATCTAATATGCTATGCTTTGCTCTGTGAAGGCCAGAAATAGTGGTTGCGTCTCCTTAGGTTGGGCTAGATTACGGATGGTCGGGATAGGTTATTTTGGGTCAGGTTAGGGTAACTTTGAGCTTTGTACTGAAAACAGCTGTGATATGAACTTGTGGGCTCCACCGAGCTCTTGTGTATTCTGCTTGGCCCTCGGGCGTCCAGCAACAGTGGTCGCGGCTCTTTATGTTGAGTTAGGCTTCTTTTGGTTTTGTCTGGGTTAGGTTTGTGTATCTTCGGCTTTTCTGCTATACACGGCGATTCTATGGATTTCCGCTCTCCACGCTGATTTAATATGCTCTGATTGGCTCTGGCAAAGACCGCAATAGCGGTCTCGACACCTTATGCTGAGTTACGCTACGTTTGTATGGCTTAGCTTAGGTCAGGTTATGTTAGGTTATCTTTACCATTATGCTTTACACTGCATCGCCGAGGATTTCTGCGATATACTGTGATCAGGTGTATTAGGCTTTGCTGTGGGCAGGTAAGTAATAGTGGTCTACGGCGATAGGGTGGAGTTAGGTTACGTCTCGTTATGTTCCGACTGGCAAGGTTTGGAGGGGATAGCTTTGGCTCTCATGCTATGCACTGCTATTCCGTGGACTCCTGAGCTCCACTGTGACCTGATACGTTCAGCTTGGTTCTGGGAAAGGCAGCAATAGCGGTCCCGGCACCTTATGCTCAGTTAAGCTATGTTTGGGTAGGTTGGGTTAGGACCGGTTAGATTAGGTTGTCTCCTTTTGTGCTATGCAATGCAACGCCGCAGATTGCAGCGCCCTACTTTGCTCCGTTATATTCGGCCCGGAACTAATGAGACCAGCAGTAGCGCTTTAGACGCTTTAGGTCGTATCATGCTCCGCTGGTAATGTTACGTTTGGTTAGTTTGGGACAGTGTAACTTTGACTTTTGCGCTATACGCTGCTATTCGGTGGGTTCCTACGCTCCACATTACTCTACTGCACTCTGCTCTACTCTGGGGAGGCCAGTAATAGCGGTCTCGACTGGATAGCTTGATGCAGGCAACGCTTGGTTACGTTGTGTTAGTTTGGGTAAGCTCTTGATAGTTTTGTCTTCCGTGGTATACACTGCAATTCGGTGGATTTCTGCGATCTACTGTGCTCTACTGTACTCTACTCGACTCTCGGAATGCCAGCGATAGCGGTCGAAGCACCTTAGGCTAGGTTGGGTTACGCTTGTGAATGCCGCGTTTGGTTAGGTACGGAGAGGATAGCTTTGTCTTTTGTGGTGTACACTGCTGTTCAGCGGAATACGGCGCTCCACTGTAATCCGATATGTTCAGCTTGTCCCTAGGAAAGACAGCAATAGTGGTCTTGGCACGGTATGCTGTGTTATACAACGCTTGGTTGGGGCTGGTGTGGTAAGGTTGTGTTAGGATATCTTTGTCTTCCATGCTGTACACTGAATCGCCGCTGATGTCAATGATCTACTGCGCTGTAGTATACCCTGCTTGGCTTTGGGGAGGCCGGCTATAGTGGTCGCGTCTCGTTAAGTTGAGTTATGTTACGTTTGGCCACGCTACGATTGCTTAGGTTAGGTGTGGCTAGCTACGGCTTTTGCGCTCGACGATGCTTTTCGGCCGATATATGCACTCTACTGTGCTGTAATATGTTCAGCTTGGCTCTGGAAGGTACAGCAATAGTGGTATGGGCAGGTTACGTTGAGTTAGGCTACGTTTAGTTATGTTAGGTTAGGTCAGGTTAGGTTAGGATATAATTGACCTCTGTGCTTAACGCTGCAATGCGGCGGATTTCTGCGATCCACTGTGCTCTAATATGTTGAGCTTGGCTGTGGGAGGTCCAGCAACAGTGGTATCGGCACGCTAATTTGAGTTAGGTTACGTTCGGTTAGGTTAAGTTAGGACAGGTTAGGTTAGGATATCTACGACTTTTGTGCTTTACACAGCCATGCGGCGGATTCTTGCGCTCTACTGTGCTCTAATATATTCTGGTTGTCCCCACGGAGTTCAGCAGTAGTGGTCTAGGCACGTTGGGTAGGGTTTGGCTGCGTTTCGTTAGGTTATTTTGCTTGTGTTGTGCACGTATAGCTCCGACTATCATGGCATATACCGTTATTCTCTGGACTTCTGCGCTCTACTGCGCTCTGACGCATTCTGCTTGACCCTGTAGCGCCCAGCAATTGTGGTCGCGGCTCGGTACTTTGAGTTAGGTTTTCTTTGTATAGTTTACACTTTTTAGGGTTTGGTTTGTATAGCTTTGACACTTCTGCTATACACCGTGATTCTATGGATTTCTGCACTCTACGCTCCTCTAATAAGTTCTGCTTGGCTCTTGGAAGGACCGCAATAGATGTCTCGGCTCCGTATGCTCAATTAGACTGCCTTCGGTTGGGTTAGGTTTGGTCAAGTTAGGATAGGTTATCCTTAGTCTTGTGCTTTACACTGCAACGCCGCAGATTTCTCTGACCTACTGTGCTCTAATATATTCTGCTTTGCTCGGTGGATGTGAGCAATAGTGGTGTAGGGCGGTTAAATGGAGTTAGGACGCGTTCGGATACGTTACTGTTGGTTAGGTTTGGAGTGGATAGCCTTGGCTTTTATGCTGTACGCTGATATTCGGTGGATTTCTGAGCTCCACTGCGTGTGTTATATTCAGCTTGTCTCTGGTAAGGGCAGTAATAGTGGTCTAGGCAACTTATGCTGAATTATACTACGTTTGGGTGTGGTTGGGTTCGGTCAGGTTAGTATATGTTATCCTTTCTTTTGTGATTTAAGCTGCCACCCCGCGGACTTCTGTGATCTACTGTGCTCTGGTATATTCTGCTTGTCTCTGGGGATGTCGGCAATAGTGGTGTTGGGCGGTTAGGTGGTGCTACGTTACGTTTTGGGTATGCTACGCTTGGTTAGGGTAGGCTAGGACAGTTTAGATTTTTGCGCTATACACTGACGTTCGGTGAATTTCCGCGCTCTACTGTGCTCTAATACGCTCTGATTGGCTCTGAGGAGGCCAAGAATTGTGGTCTCGGCACGTTAGGCTGAATTAGACTACGTTTGGTTAGGTTTGGTTGCATCAGGTTAGGTCGGCATACCTTTGACGTTTGTGATTAACGCTGCCATGCGGTGGAATTTTGCGCTCTACTGTGTCCTTGTATATTCTGATTGGCTTTGTGGAAGTCAGCAATAGTGGTCTAGACACGATAGGGTTTGTCTGGTTACGTTTGGTTGTGTTATGTGTGGCTAGTTTATGTTAGGACAACTTTGACTTTTGTGCTATACACTGATATCCTGCGGAATTCCGAGCTCCGCTGAAATCTAATAAGCTCTGCTTTGCTGTGGGTAGGCCAGAAACAGTGGCCGCGGCGCGTTACGCTAGGACAGCCTACGTTTGGTTATGTTATTTTAGGTCAGGCTTCGTTAGTATATCTTTGACTCTTCTGCTCTACACTGCAACGCGGCACATTTCTGCGCTCTACTGTGCTCTGCCATATTCTTGTTTGCTCTGTGGAGGACAGAAATAGTGGTCTAAGGTCGTTAGGGCAGTTTGGTTTCGTTTGGCAATGTTACGTTTGGCTAGGCTAGGCTAGCATAACATTGAGTTTTATGCTATATACTGCTATTCGATGCATTTCTCCGGACTGCAGTGGCGTTTTGTGCTCTGCTATTCTCTGTGGAGGCCAGAAATAGTGGCCGCGGCGCGTCAGGTGGAGTTGGGTCATGTTTGGTTGTTAGGTCTGTTTGTGATAGGTTAGGATATCATTGACGTCTGTCCTGCACACTGTAATGCTGTGGACTTCTGCGTGCTGCTGTGATATAGCACGTTCTGTTTGGCTCTGGGAAGCCAGTAACAGCGGCCTCGGCACATTAGTCTGAGATAGGTTACGTTTGGTTTAGCTAAGTTAGTTATGGTTAGGATTGGACAGCTTCGACCTTTCTGCTGCACACTGCGTTTTTATGGATTTATGCGCTCTACTGTGCTGTAGTATGGACTGCTTTGCTCTGTGGAGGCCAGAAATAGTGGTCTCGGCACGTTATGTTGGGCATGCTGTGTCAGGTTGGTAAATGTTAGTTTGTGTAATGTTTGGGTACCTTTGATATTTCTTCTATACACTGCGATTCTATGGATCTCTGCGCCCTACACTCCACTAGCATACTCTGCTTGTCTCTGGGGAGGCCAGCAATAATGGTCTCAGCAAGTTATGTTACGTTAAGTTACCTTCGGTTGTATTACGTTTAGATAGGTTAGGATAGCATAAAGTTGACTTTTGCGCTATATAGTGCTGTTCGGCGGACTTCTTCCCTCTACGTTTCTCTGCTATACTCTGCTCGACTCTCGGGGGCCAGCAGTACTGGTCGCCGCGCGTTAGGTTTTGTTAGATTGAGTTTGGTGAAATTGTGTTTGTTTAGATTAGGTTACGTTGAGTCAGGCTAGGGTAGCTTTGACTTTTGTGCTGTGCACTGCTGTTCTATGGACTTCTGCCCTCTTCTGTGCGCTATCACACTCTGCCTCTGTGGACGGCAGGAATAGTGCTCTCGGCACGTTAGGTAGAGTCATGTTGCGTTTGGTTATGTTAGGCTTGGCTACGTTTGGATAGGGTGGCTCTGACTTTTGCGCTATACATTGCTTTTCGGACGATTTCAGCGTTCTGCATTGGTCTGCTACAATCTGCTCGACTCCCCTGAGGCCAGCAACATCGGCCGTGGCACGTCAGGTTTTGTTACGTTTCGTCTGCGTATGTTACGTCTAGTTATGTTAGGACAGGGTAGCTGTGACTTTTGCGTTATACACTGCTATTCGGTGGATTCCTGCCCTCTGCTGTGCTCTAATAATCTCTGCTTTGCGCTGGGGCCGCCAGCAATGGTGGTATCGGCACGTTAGGTTTAGTTATGCTGCGGTTAGGTTACGTTTGGTTAGGTTGGGGTAGGATATCTTCCACTTTCGTGACATAGAATGCCATTCTATGGTCCTCAGCGCTATACTGTGATCCAATATTCCCTGCTTTGTTCTGGGAATGCTTAAAATAGAGGCCGCGACGCGTTATGTTCGGTTATGTTACGTTTGGTTGGGTCACGATCGTTTGGGTTGTGTTTGGATAGGTTTGACATTCGTTATATACACTGACATTGAATGGCCCTCTGCGCTCTAGTCTCCTCTAATATGCTCTGCTTGGCGGCACTGAGGCCTGAAATTTTGGGCTAGGCACATTAGGTTGGGATTTGTTAAGTTTCATTATGCTAGGTTACGTCAGATTAGATTAGTATATATCCTACTTTTTTGCTCTACACTGCTATTCGGCTGATTTCAGCCTTCTGCACATCTCTGCAATATTCTGCTCACCTCTCGTGAGGCCAGCAGTAGCCTTCGGGGCACGTCAGGATGGGTCACGTTACGTCTGCTTATGTTACGTTTGGTAATGCTAGGATAGGTTCACTTTGACTTTTGTGCTACACACTGCAATTCTACGGATGTGTGCGCTCTATTCCCCTGTAATATGGTCTCATTGGCCCTGGGGACCTCAACAATGGATGTCTCGGCACCATAGTTGTGTTAGGTTACGTTCGCTTGTATTACGTTTGGTTAGGTTGGGACCGGAAAGCTTTGACTTTTGTGCAATGCACCACGATTCTATGTATTTCAGCGATCTACTCTCCTCTAATATGTTCTGACTGGCTCTGTGGAGGGCAGCAATAGTGCCCTCGTCTCGTTAGGTCCTCCTATGTCACGTTTGCCTATGTTACGTTTTGTTATGTTGGGATAGGGTAGGTCTGACCTTTGCACTATACACTGCTGTTCCGTGTTTTTCCGCGCTCTACTGTGTCTTATTACATTTTGCTTGGCTCTTGGGTGGCCAGCAAGAGGCATCTCGGCACGTTAGGTAAAGCTATCTTACGACTGGATACGTCACGTTCGGTTAGGTTAAGGTAGGATAGCTTCGACTTTTGTGGTGTATACTGCTATTCTGTTTATTTCGGCGCCCTGCGTTGCTCCACTATATTCTGATTGTCGTTCTGGAGGCCACGAATAGTGTTCGTATGACATTAGTTTGTGTTAGGTTACGTTTGGTTAGGTTAGGTTAGACTATGTGTGGTTGGGCTATATTTGCCTTTCGTGCTATTCACTGTTATTCTGCAGATTTCTGCGCTCTGCTGGGATCTAATATATTCAGCTTTGCCCTGGGCAGGCCAGCAACAGTGGTCGCCGCACGTTATGGTGAGTTAAGCTACATTAGGGTATGATATGTAAGTTTTGGTTAGGTATGGTTAGCTTTGACTTTCCCGCTGAACACTGCGATTCTAATGATCCCTTTGCTTTACTCTCCCATAATGTGTTCTGCTTGGCTCTGTGGAGGCCAGCATGGGCAATTGCGGCACTTTAGTTCGAGTTAGGTTACGTTTGGTTATGTTGCGCTCAGTTTGGTTAGGATAGGATATCTCCGCATTTTGTGCACTTCACTGATATTCGGCGGGCATCTGCTGTCTATTGTGATCTAGTATGCTCTTCCTGGATCTTCGGAGGCCAGCAATACTGGTCTCGGCACGTTAGGTAGGTTTATGTTACGTTTTTTTTTTTTCGCGTTGGGTCGAGTTTGGCTAGATGGCTTTGACTATCGTGCTTTACACATTATTCGGTGTAATTCCGCTATCTACTGTGCTCTAATATGTTCTGCATTGCTATGGGGCGGCCATCGACAGTTGCTGCTGCACACTATGATGATTTACGCTACGTACTTGTAGGTTAGTTTAGATCACGTTAGGTTAGGATATCTTCGTCTATTGTGGTGCACGCTGCAATGTGGTGGTCATCTGCGCCCTTCTGTGATTTAGTGTAATCTGCTTGGCTCTTCGGATGCCTATTATAGTGACCTTGGCCCGTTAGTTGAGCTCTGTTACGTTCGATTATATCACGTTTGGCTAGTGTAGGAGAGGATACCCGTGACTTCAGTGTTATGGTCTGCCGCTGGGTGGACTTTCGCGCCCTACAGCGGTCTAATATTTTCAGTTTGGCTCTGAGAAGGCCACCAATAAGAACCTCGGCCCGCTACCTTGAGTCAGGCTACGTTCTGTTAGGCAGCGTTAAGCCAAGTTTTGTCAGGATGTCTTTAGCTTTTGTGCTGTACACTGCTATTCGTTGGATTTATGCGTTCTGCTGCGCTCTAGTACGTGCTGCTTGGCTCTGGGAAGGACAGCAATATTTGTCTCTTCATTCTAGGTTCAGTTAGGCTATGTATGGTTTTGTACTATTGGTTTGGGTTAGGTCCGCGTACCTATGACTTGTCTGATATACGCTGCGATTCTATGAATTTCTGCGTTCTGCTCTCCTCTAACGTGTTCTGCTTGTCTCTGGGGAGGCCAGCTATTGTGGTCGCGGTTCCTTAGGATGAGTTAGGTTACCTTTGGCTGTTTTACGTTTGGTTTGGTTGTAGAGGATAACTTTGACTTTAGTGCTATGGTATGCTATTAGGTGGCTTTCTGTGCTGTATCGTGCTGTAGTATTTTCAGCTTGGCTCAGGGAAGAACATCAATGGTGGTCTCGGCACGTTATGTTGTGTCAGGTTACGTCCGGTTAGGCTTGGTTAGGCTAAGTTATGATGGAGTAGCTTCAAATTTTGTGCTGTACACTGCTATTCATTGTAATTGTGCTCTTTACTGCCCACTAATGTGTGCTTCTTGGCTCTTGGGCCGGCAGCAATATCGTCCTCTGTACGCTTGCTTGAAATACGCTACGTTTGGATATGCTGTGTTCTTTTGGTTTGGGCATTGGTTGCAAAGCCTTCCATGATATACACTGCGATTCTATGGACTTCTGCGTTCTACTCCCCACTAATGTGCTCTGCTTGGCTCTGTGGAGGCCAGCAGTAGTGGTCGCAACACGTTAGTTTGAGTTACGTTAGGATTTGTTACGCTACGGTTTGTATGTAGGGCTAGGAAGGGGTGGCTTTAACTTTTGTGGTGTACACTGATATTCGATATAGCTCTGCGCGCTGCAGTTCTCTAATATATTCTGCCTTGCTCTGGGGTTGTCAGGAATAGTGGTGTAGGCACGCTATGATGAGCAATGCTACGTTAGGTTCTGCTGGGTCAGGTCATGTTATGTCATGGTACCTTCGACTCTTGCGCTGTACACTGCTATTAGGTGTATTTCTGCGATCTACATTGCTCTACTATACTCTGCTTGACTTTACGGTGGCGATCAATCGTGGCCGTGGCACGTTATGTACAGTTATGTTATGATTGGTTAGTTTAGGTTAGGCTATGTTTGGTTAGGGTAGTCTTTACTTTCATGCTATCCACTGTTATTCGGTACATTTCTGTGGTCCTCTGTGCTCTACTACATTTTGCTTAGCTATAGGGATACCAGCAGCACTGCATGCGGCATGTCATGTTCAGCATTGCTACGTTCGTTTAAGTCAGGTTTGGCCAGGTTAGGTTAGGATATCCACGACATATGTGCTATACACAGATATTCGGTGGATACCTGCGCTCTTCGTTGCTCTGCTGTACTCTGCTAGACACTTGCGATGCCAGCAATAGCTGTCGTGGAAAGATAGGTTGAATTAGGTTACGTTTGGTTAGGCTATGCTATGTTAGCATGAGTGAGGTTTGGTTTGCTTTGATTTTTCTGCTATACACTGCGATTCTATGGATTTCAGCGCCACACTCTCCTCTATTATGTACTGTCTGGCCCTGCGTAGACCAGCAATAGTGGTCGCGACACGTTGGGTTGAGACAGATTACGTTCGGTTGTGTTAGGTTTGGCCATGTTACGGCAGTATAGCTATGACTCTTGTGCTACACAATGCTTTTCGGTGGTTTTCTGCGCTTTACTGCGTTCGAATGTATTCTGCTTGTCTCTTGCGAGGCCAGCAATAATGTTCGTTGCACGTTTGCTTGAGTTATGTTCCGTTCGCTTCGTTTAGGTTAGGACAATATTTGGCAACATGGGATTGGCTTTGTGTGATATACGCAGCTATTCTGTGTATCCATGCGATCTGCTGAGCTCTAGTTTATTCTGCTTGGATATGCGGAGGCCAGCTGTAGTCGTCTCGGCACGTTGGCCTGAGTTACGTTGCGTACGGTTATGCAACGGTTGGTTGGGTTAGGGGAGGATCGCTTTGACTTTTGTGCTATACACAGCGAATCAAAGAATGTGTGCCCTCTACTCTCCTGTGGTATGTGCCCCATGGCTCTGTGGAGTCCAGCAATATTGGTCTCAGCACGCCAGGCTCAGTTGCACTACGTTCGGTTTGATTACGTTGGATTAGGTTTGGTTAGGTTTGCTTTGACTTTTATGCTACACTCTGCTATTCGGTGGACTCCTGCGTTCTTCTGTGCTCTAGTACGTCTTGATAGGGCTGTGCGAAGGGCAGCAATAGTCGTCCCAGCACGTTAGGATGAGTTAAGATGCGTATGGTTATGCTACCTTAGGTTAGTTTTGGATATGATAGCTTCCACTCTTGCGCTATACACTGATATTCGGTATACCTCTGTTATATACTGTGCTCTAATATCCTCTGCTTCTGTCCGCGGGGGTCATAAATGGTGGCCGAGGCACGTTGGGTTCAGCTAAGTTATGTTTGTCAAGGTTACGTTCGTTCGGGTTGTGCTTGGATTGCTCTGACTTTTCTGCTGTAAACGGCGGTTCTATGGATCTCTGACCTCTACACTCCCCTACTATGCTCTGCTTGGCTCTGCGGAGGCAAGAAAATGCGGTGGCGGCAGGATAGGTGGAGCTGAGTTACGTTTGGTTGGGATAGGCTTGGTTAAGTTTGGTTATGATAACCTCGACTTTCGTGCTACACACTGCTATTCTATATACTTCCGCGCTCTACTGTGCCCTCTCTTACTCTGCTTGCCTTTGAGGACGCCAGGAGTAGTCGTCGCGGCACGTTAGGTGGAGTTATGTTAAGTTTGGCTAAGTTATGGTAGGCTGTGTTAGGTGCGGTCAGCTTCGACTTTTGTGCTACATACCGCTATTCTATGGAATTCTGCTGCCTACTACGCTCTATCTTACTCTGCTTCTCTCTGGGGACGCCAGGAATAGTGTCCGCGGCACGCCAGGATTAGTTACGTTACGTTTGGATATGTCAGGGTTGGTTCGGCTTGGCTGGGTAAGCTTTGACTTTTATTGTATACACTACTATTCTGAGGATTTCTGCCATCTACTATGCTCTTATATCTTGTGCTTGGCTCTAGGGAGGCCAGCAACTGCCGTCTCGGCACGTAAGGTTGAGATACGCTACGTTCGTTCAGATTAGGTTAGGTAGGTTTAGGTTAGGATGTTTTCGATATTTGTACTATACACTGCTTCTCGGTAGACTTCTGCGCTCTACTGTGCTCTAACATGGTCTGCTTGGCCCTGTGGAGGCCACCAATATTGGCAGCGGCGGATTAGGTGGTGCTATGTTACGTCTGGTTAGGCTAGATTAGGTTAACGTTTGTTAGGGAAGCCATGATTTTCGTGCTACGCACTGCTATTCTATGTACTTCCGCGCTCTACTGTGCTATATCTTACTCTGCTGCACTCTGGGTACGTCAGGAATAGTCGTCGCGGCACGTTAGTTTCAGTTATGTTTCGTTTCGTTGGGTTAGGTTTGGTTAGCCTTGGTTGGGGTTGCTTTGACTTTCGTCCAATACACTGGTATCCATTGGACTTCTGTACTCTACTGTGGTCTAGTATATACTGCCTGGCTCTATGGAGGCCAGGAATAGTGGTCTTGGCACGTATGGTTGAGTTAGGGTAAGCTTGAACTTCATCGGTTTTTTTAGGTTATGTTAGGACTCCTTTGACCTTTGTACTATACACTACTAATCGGCGGACTTTTTCGCACTACATCGCTGTACTACCCTCAGCTTGGCTCCGAGGGCGCCAGCATCAGTGCTCATGGCACATTTGGTTGAGACACGATACGTTTGGTTGTGTTAGGGTAGGTCAAGTTTGGTTAGGATTGCTCTGACATTTGTGCTATACACACATATGCGGCAGATTTATGAGCTCTAACTCGCTCTAGTGTATTCTGCTTGGCTCTAGTGAGGCCAGCATGTGAGGTGGCGGCACGTTAGGCTGAGTTCTGTTACGTTTGGCTATGTTTCGGTTGGTTAGGTTAGGTTAGGATATCTTTGACATTTGAGCTGTACACTACAATGCAGTGTATTTCTGCACTCTACTGTGCGCTCGTATATTCCGCCTGGCACCGTGGAGCCTAGCAATATTGGTCACGGTAAGTTAGGCTCTGTCGTGTTACGTTCGGTTATGTTACGTTTGGTTAGATTAGGATCCGATTGCATCGAGTTGTGTGCTATACACTGATATTCGTTGTATTTCTGCGACCCACCTAGCTGTACCACCTCCTGCTTGGGCCTGAGGACACCAGCAATATTGGTCGTGGCACGCTTGTTTGAGGTACGTTACGTCTGGTCAGGGTAGGTTAGGTTAAGTTCGGTTAAGGTAGCTTTGACTTTTACGCTGTACGCAGGTATTCGGTAGATTTCTGCACTCTACCGTGCTGTAGAATTTCCTGCTTGGTTTCGGAGAGGACAGCAATAGTGGTCTCGGTTCGTAAGGTGGAGATAGGCTACGTTTCAACAGCTGATGTTTGGTCCGGTTAGGTTAGGGTATATTTGACACTTATGATGTGCACTGCTATCCGGTGGCCTTCTGCGCTCTACACTGCCATACTATGCCCTGCTCGACTTGGGGGTGGGGGGGGGGGGGTCCAGCAATAGTGGTCGTGAACGTTACGTTGCGTCAGGTTACGTTTAGCTATGTTAAGTTTGGTTAGGTTAGAATGGGGTTGCTTTTACTTCTATGCTTCTCACCGGTGTTCCGTGGATTTCTGCGCTCTGCATTGCACTACTGCCCCCTGATTGGCTCTGAGGACGCCAGAAATAGTGGTCGTGGCAAGCTTGTTTGAGTAATGTTAAGTTTGGTTAGGATAGGGTAGGGTAAATTTGGACAAGGCTGTTCCTTCTTTGTGCTATACACTGTTTTTCGACATATTTCTGCGCTCTGCTCTCCTATCGTATGTTCTTCTTAACTATGGGGAGACCAGCAGTTGCTGTGTCGGCACGATAGGTTGAGTTCTGTTACGCTAGGTTGTGCTACGGCTGGATATGTTGGGTTTGGTATCTTTGACATTTGTGCTATACACTGCAATGCGATGTATTTCTGCGCTCTAATGTGCTCTGGTATATTCTGCCCGGCCACGTGGAGGCCAGCAATAGAGTCCTCGGCTCGTTAGGTTATGTTACGTTACGTTTGCCCATGTTACGTTTGGCTACGGTAGGATAGCATAGTTTTGACTTTTGGACTACACAATAGTCTTCGGCGGATACCTACGCCCTACTGTGCTCCAATATTTTCTGCTTACATCTGGTGAGGCCCGCAATAGCTGTCTCGGCACGTAGTGTTATGTTATATTACGTTTGGCTGTGTCACGTTTGGCTATGATACGGTTGGTTAGGTTACAATAGGGTGGGGTCGACTTTTGTGCTATACACTGCTGTTCGATGGACTTCGGCTCTCTACTGTGCTCTATCAGAATCTGCTTGTCTCTGGGGACGCAAGCGATAGTGGTCGCGGCACGTTAGGATGATTTATGTTACGTTTGGTTAGGTTAGGTTTGGATAGGTTAAGGTAGCATAGCATTGACTTTTGTGTTAAACTCTGCTACTGGGTGGATTTCTGCGCTCTACTGTGCTCCAGTATATTCTGTTTGGATCTGTGGAGGGCAGCTATAATGTTCTCGTCACGATAGGTTGAGATATACTGCGCTTGGTTATATTACGTTCGGTGAGGGTGTGATAGGATAGTCTTGACTTATGTGCTATACACATTTATCCTCCGATTTCTGCGTTCTGCTGTGTTCTAGTATTTTCTTCTTGGCTCTTGGGAAGCCAGCAATAGTGGTCTCTGCGCGTTAGGTTGTTTTAGGCTACGTTCGCTTATGACACGTATGGCTCTGTTGGAACGGAATAGCTTTCATTTCTGTGCCATGCACTGCTACTCGGTGGATTTCTGCGCTCTGCTCTGCCCTAGTATGATCCGCTCGTCTCTGGGGTGCCCAGTAATAGTGGTCTCGGTACGTGAGGTTGAGTTATGTTACGTTTCCTCAGGTTAGGTTTGGAAAGTTTGGTTAGGGTTTGATTGACTTTCGTGCTCTGCACTGATACTCGGTGGATTTGTGCGCTCTACATTGCTCTACTATTCCCTGCTTGACTCTGGGGAGGCCAGCAATAGTGGTCCCGGCGTGTTAGGTTTAACTTGGCTACGTTCGCGTATGACAGGTATCGTTATTTTAGGACAGAATAGCTTAAACCCTTGTGATACACGCTGCTGTTAGTTCGATTTCTGCGCTCAATATTGCTCTACAGTATTCTCCTCGACTCTGGGGATGCGAGAAATAGTGGTCGTGCCACGTTATATTCAGTTGTGTCGCGTTTGATTACGTTTGGTTAGGCTGAACGCGGTTAGAATAGCACAGCCTTTCTTGCTATACACTTTTATTCGGTGGATATAAGTTACCTACTGTGATCTAGTACATTCTGCACGGCTCTGTGTATGCCAGCAGCTGCGTTCCAGGCAGGTTACGTTGAGCTAACCTACGTTTGGTTGGGCTAGGTTAGGTCATGTTAGGTTAGGATAACTTCGACTTTTGTGCAACTCACTGCTATTCGGTGGATTCCTGCGCACTACATTGCTCTGCTAAATCGCTGTCGACACTGGGGAGTCGAGCAATTGTGTTCGCGGCACGTTAGGCTGGGTTAGGTTACGTTTTGTTAGGTTAGGTTGGGACAAGTTTGGATTGCATAGCTTCGACTTTCTTGCCATACACTGCTATTCGGTGGATTTCTGTCATACTCAGTGCTCTGCAATGTTCTGCATGGATCAGGGGAGGCCGGAAGCTGTGCTCGCGGCACGGTTTGTTGAGATATGCTACGTTAGGTCAGGTTAGGTTTATGTGGGTTAGATTAGGATATCTATGGCTTTCGTGCTGTTCACTGCAATGCGGCGGATGTCTGCGTCCTACCGTCCTCTAGTACATTCTGCATGTTCCTGTGGACGCCAGCAAACGTGGTCTCGTCATGACAGGTTGATCTTGGCTGCGTTTGGGTATGTTTCGTTTGGATAGGTTAGGATAGGCTACCTTGACATTTGTGCTTTACGCTGCTTCTCCGTGGATTTCTGTGATCAATTGAGCTCTACTCCGTTCTGCTTTGCTCTGGGGACGCCGGGAGCATTGGTCGCGGAACGTCTTTTTGAGATTCGCTACGCTTCGTTTAGTTAGGATGGGTCGTGTTATGCGAAGATATCCTCCACTTTTTTGATACACACTGCAATGCGGTAGATTACTGCGATCCACTGTGCTATAGTATATTCTGCTTGCCTCCGGGCATACTTGCAATTGTGGCCTCGGCACGTTAGGTTGAGTTATGTTTCGTTTGGTTCGGTTAGGTTAGGCTAAGCTCGATCATGTTAACTTTGTCCTTCGTGCTATACGCTGCTGTTCGGCTTACGTGTACGCTCTACTGTTCTCTACTATATTATGCCTAGCCCTGGGAATGCCCGCAATATTTGTCTCGGCTGGTTAGATTCTGTTATTTTACGTTCTGTTAATTGAGGTTTGCATGGATAAGATAAGTTTAGCCTTGACATTCGTGCTATACACTGTTGCTCTGCAGATTTCTGTGCTCTACTGTGGTCTAATATGTTCTGCGCGGCTTTGGGGTGGCCAGCAATAGTGCCCTCGGCGCGTTAGGTTGCGTTATGCCATGTTTGGTCATGTTATGTATGGTAAGGTTGGGGTAGGATGGTACAGGCTCTTATGCTATACGCTGCTATTCGGAAGATTTGTGCCACTCATTGTGCTCTAATATGACCCGCTTGGCTCTGTGGTTGCCTGTAATCGTTGCCTCGGAACGTTAGGCTGAGTTAGGCTTCGTCTCGTTAGGTTGGGATAGGAAGATTAGGTCAGAATTTCTTTTACTTTTGCGCTACACACGTATATTCGGTGAATTTCTGCACTCTACATTGCTCTACTCTACTCTGCTCGACTCTGGGCAAGCGAGAATTAGCGTTCGCGGCGCGTGTGTTTGAGATGGGTTATGTTTGGTTAGGTTGTGTTAGGTTAAGTTTGGTTGGACTAGATTTGACTTTCGTGCTGTACATTATTGTTCTGTGGATTTCTGTGGTCTACAGTGCTCTTCAATATTCTGTTTGTCTCTGGGAATGACATCAGCAGCGTTCGCGGCGCGTTATTTTGAGCTATGCTGCGCTTGGTTGGGCTAGGTTGGGTAAGGTTTGGCTTGGATAACTTGGACTTCTGTGCCACACGCTGCTATTCGGTGGATTTTTGCGTTCTACACTGCTCTACTATATTCTGCTCGGCTCTGGGTATGCGAGAAATAGTGGTCGTGGTGCGATAGGATGAGTTATGTTTGACTGGTTAGGTTAGGTTCGGTTAAGGTTGGTTAGGATGGCTATGCCTTTCGCTCTATACACTGGCATCCAGTGGACATTAGTGATCTGCTGTGCTCAACTGTATTCGGCTTGGCTCTGGGGGGACAGGAGCAGTTGTCGTGGCCCGTTACGTTGAGTCATGCTGCGTTTGGTTAGGTTAGGCTAGGTAAGGTTACGATAGGATATCTTCGACTTTTGTCCTATAAACTGCTATACGGTGGATTTCTGCGATCTACATTCCTCTACTGTACTCTGCTCGACACAGGGGAGGCGAGCAATGGTATTCGCGGCATGTTACGTTTAGTTTCGCTACGTCTGGTTAGGACAGGTTAGATTAAGTTTGGGTTGGTTGCTTTGACTTTCGTGCTATACACTCTAATTAGGAGGACCTATGTGGTTTCCTGTGCTGTACTACATTCTGCTTGGCTCTGGGGATGCCAGGAGCAGTGGTCGCGGCACGATGTGTTGAGCTACGCTACGTTTGGCTAGGTTAGGTTCGGACGGGTTAGACTAGGATATCTTCAACCCTTGTGCTATACACTGCTATTCGGTGTATTTCTGCACTCTACTGAGCTCTAATATGTTCAGCTTGGCTTTGGGCGGGCGAGCAATAGCGGTTTCGGCATGACATGTTGAATTAGCCTACTTTTGGTTCGGTTAGGTTTGGTCAGGTTAGGTTGCGTTATCTTTGGCTTATGTGGATTATACAGCAGTACGGCGTATTTCTGCTCTCTACTGCGCTCTAGTATATTCTGTTCGGCTCCGGCAAGGCGAGAAGATGCGGCATCGGTGTGTTATCTTGGGATAGACTAGGCTTGGTTATGTAATGTTTGGTAAACTTAGGCTGGGGCAGCTTTGACTTTCGTGCTATACACTGCTATTCACTGGATATTTGCGCTCTGTTGTGCTCTAGTATGTTCTGCTCGACTCTGGGGAGGGGGGCAGGAATATGGATCTCGTCATGTTAGGTTGAGTTCGGCTACGTTAAGGTATGGTTTGGCTTTGGGCGGGCGAGCAATAGCGGTTTCGGCATGACATGTTGAATTAGCCTACTTTTGGTTCGGTTAGGTTTGGTCAGGTTAGGTTGCGTTATCTTTGGCTTATGTGGATTATACAGCAGTACGGCGTATTTCTGCTCTCTACTGCGCTCTAGTATATTCTGTTCGGCTCCGGCAAGGCGAGAAGATGCGGCATCGGTGTGTTATCTTGGGATAGACTAGGCTTGGTTATGTAATGTTTGGTAAACTTAGGCTGGGGCAGCTTTGACTTTCGTGCTATACACTGCTATTCACTGGATATTTGCGCTCTGTTGTGCTCTAGTATGTTCTGCTCGACTCTGGGGGGGGGGCAGGAATATGGATCTCGTCATGTTAGGTTGAGTTCGGCTACGTTAAGGTATGGCAAGTTTGGCTAGATTAGGATAAGCTACTTTGACTTTCGAGCCTTACACTGCCCTTCGGCGAATTTCTGTGATCAACTGAGCTCGACTATATTCTGCTTGCCTCCGGGGATGCCAGTGGCAGTGTTCGCGGCACGCTCTGTTTATTTGCGCTACGTTTGGTTTGGTTATGTTAGGTCAGGTTAGGTCAGGATGTGTTTGACTTTTGTGCTGTTCACTGCAATGCGCTGGATTTCTGCCATCTGCTGTGCTTCAGTACATTCTTCTTCCCTCCGTCTATGCAAGCAATAGTGGCCCCGACACGTTAGGTTGAGTTGCCTTACGCTTGGTTATGTTTGGTTTTGTCAAGCTCGGTCATGTTATCTTTAACATTCGTGCCATACACTGCTATTTGGGGAAAAGCTGATCTCGGCTGTCCTCCGCTACAATACGATTGGTACTGCGGAGGCCAGAAATAGTGGTCGCGGCACGTTACATTGAGTTAGGCAACGTTTGATGAGGTAACGTTTGGCTAAGTTTGCTGAGCGTGGCTTCGACTTTCGTGCTGTACACTATTACCAGGTGGATACATGTCATCTACTGTACTCTACTGTGTTCTGCTTTGCTCTGGCGAGACCGGCAGAAGTGGCCGCCGTGCGCTCCGATGTGTTACGCAACGTTTAGTTAGACTAGGTTTGGTCAGGTTATGTCAGGATATATTCGACTCTTGTGCTGTTCACTGCAATGCGGTGGAACTCTGCGCACTGCTGTGCCTTAGTACATTCTGCTTGCCTCTGAGGAGGCCTGCCACAGTGGTCTCGTCATGTTAGGTTGAGCTGTGCTACGTTTGGGTATGTTGCGTTTGGCTAGGTTAGGATAGGCTACTGTGACTTATGTGCTTTGCACTGAATTTCGACGGATTTCTCTTATCTAAAGTGCTCTACTACATTCTGCTTTGCTCTGGGTCGCGGCACGTCATGTAGGGCTATGCTGCGTTTGAGTGGGAAAGATTATGTCAGGTTGGGTTAGGTTATCTACGGCTTTTGTACGATTCACTGCAATGCGGTGGATCTCTGCGCTCCTCTGTGCGCTAGTCCGTTCTGCTCGTCTCTGTGGAGGCCAGCAATGGTGGTCTCGTCATGTCAGGATGAGTGTGGCTACGTTTGCTAATACCAAGTTTGGTTAGGAAAGGATAGAGTAGCTTAGGCTTTTGTGCCATACGCCGCTAGTCGGTGGAATCCTGAGATCTTAGCTTAGCTCTGTGGCGGCCAGCAATTGTAGTCCCGGCACGTTAGTTTGTGGTAGGATACGTTGAGTTGGATTAGGATATGTTGAGCTCAGTTTGGTTAACTTAGATTTTCGTGCAATGCACTGCTATTCGGTGTACTCCTGCGCTGTACTGAGCTCTACTATATTACGCTTAGCCCCGGAAATTCAACCAATATTGGTCTCGGCACGAAAGGTTGAGTTCGGTGGCGCTTGGTCAGTTTAGGTAGGGTTATGTTCGGTAAGTATAGCTTCGACTTGCGCGCTATGCACTGTTCTTCTGTGGACTTCTGCGCTCGACTGCGCTCAACTATATCCTGCTTGGCTCTGGATTGACCACCAATAGTGGCGGCGGCACGTTACGTTGAGGAAGGCTACGTATGGCTAAGCAATATTAGCTTGCGTTAGGTCGGGATAGATAAGACTTTTGTGCTATACACTGCGATTCTTTGTATTTTTGCGATCTACTGCCCCGTAGTATTATCTGCTCGAATCTGCGGAGGCCAGAAATCGTGGTCTCGGCACGTTAGCTTAAGCTACGTCCAGTCATGTTGCGTTTGGTGAGGATAGTATAGGATAGTATAGGCTTTTGTGCTAAACACAGCTGTCCGCGGATTTTTGCTCCCAACTGTGTTTTAGTATCTTCTGCTTGGCTCAGGGAACGCGATCAATAGCGATCTTGGCACGTTAGGTTGAGCTATACTACGTCTCGTTAGGGTAGGTTAGCGATGCAATGTCAGGATACCTTGGACATTTGTGCTGTACAATTCTGTTCAGCGGATGTCTGCGCTCTTCATTGCTTTAATATACTCTGCTTGGCTCTGGGAATGCCAGCAGTTGTGGTAGCGGCTTTATGTTCAGTTATGCCACGTTTGGGTATGTTAGGCTACCCCAGGCTGCGTTAGTGTAACCTAGACTTTTGTAACATTCTCTGGTATTCGGGGTATTTCTGCCCTCTACATTGCTCTAATATACTCTGCGCGAGTCTGGGGAGGCGAGCAATGGCGGTCGCGAAACGTTAGGTTGAGTTATGTTTCGTTTGGCTAGGCTAGGTTGGGTCAGGGTTGGTCAGGATATGTTTGACTTTTGCGCCATACACTTCAATGCGTTGCATTTCTGCGCCCAACTGTGCTTCCGCGTATTCTGCTCGGCTCTGCGCAGGCCACCAATAGTGGTCTCGGCGCGTTAGGTTTAGTTAGGCTACGTTTGCATATGACAAGTCTGGTTATGTTAGCATATGGTAGCTTAGACTTTCGCGCCATTCACCGCTATTCGGTGTGTTTCTCCGCTCTACGGCGCGCTAATATGCTCTGATTGGCTCTGGGAGGACAGCAATATTGGTTGCGTGACTTTATGTTGTGCTGCACTGCGTTTGGATATGTTGGGTTGGGCCATGTTCGGTCAGGTTAACTTAGACTTTCGGGCTATACGCCGCAATTCGCAGTACTTTTGCGCTTTGCTGTGGTCGGCTACATTATGCTAAGCCGTGGGAATGCCAGCAATATTGGTCTCAGTACGATAGGTTGAGTCTGGTTACGTTTGGTTAGCATAGGTTGAGTTATCTTCGTTAAGGGTGGCTTTGACTTTCCTGCTGTAAACTGATGTTCGATGTATTCCTGCGCTCGGCGGTGCTCTACTATATTCTGCTTGGCCCTCGGAAGGCCAGCAATTGTGGCCGCGGCATGTTATGTTGAGGTAGGTCACGTTTGATTATGCTACGTTTGGCTAGGTTAGGATAGGCTACTTTGTCTTTTGTGCTGTGCACCGCTATTCGGTGAGTTTCTGTGAATTAGTATGCTCTGGTTCGCTCTGCCTGGCACAGTAGTGGCCAGGGTAGTGATCGCGGCACTTAATGCTGAGCTATGCTGCGTTCTGTTAGGTTAGGTTAGGACCGGTTAGGCTAGGTTATCTTCGACTTTGTGCTATATACTGCTATTCGTTGGACCTTTGCGCTTTACATTTCCCTACTATGCTCTGCTCGAAAATGTGAGGCTCGCAATAGTGGCCGTGGAACGTTAGGTTGAGGTATGTTACGATTGGTTCGGTCAGGTTAGGATATATTTGGTCAGGGTAGCTCTGACTTTCGTGCTATACACGGTTATCGGGTGGATTTCTCTGAGTTACTGTGCTCTACTACATTCTGCATGGCTCTGGCGAGGCCAGGAGCAGTGGTCGCGGCTCGTTATATTGAGCTATGCTACGTTTTGTTACGTTAGGTTAGGTTAGGTTAGGCTACGATATCTACGGCTCTTTTGCTGTTCACTGCAATGCGGTGGATTTCTGCACACTACTGTGCTCTAGTAGATTCTGCTTTTATCTGTGTGTTCCAGCAATTGTTTTCTCGCCATGTTAGGTTGGGTTATGTTGCGTTTTGACATGTTACCTTTGGCTTGGTTGGGATAGGCTACTCCTGCTTTTGTACTATTCACTGCTATTCCTTGTATTTCTGCGCTTCATTGTGCTCTAATATGCTCTGCTTGGGCAGCGGTGGCCAGTAATAGTGGACTGGGCACATTAGATTCAGTTAGGCCACGTTTCGTTAGTTTAGGTTAGAATGGTTACGTTATGGTGTCTACGGCTTCTGGGCTATGTATTGCAATGTGGTGGATTTCTACGCTCTGCTGTGCTGCAGTATATTCTGCATTTCCCTGTGTAGGCCAGCAATAATGGTCACGGCCGGTTAGCTTGGGGTATGCTGTGTTTGACTGCGCTACGTTTGGTGAGGTTAGGATATAGTGGATTAGACTTTTGCGCTACACACTACTATCCGAGGATATATGCGCTCTACTGTGCTGTTATGAATTCTGCTTTGCTCTGGGTAGTTCGGCAGCAGCCGTCGCGGCACACCCTGTTGAGTTACGCTACATATGGTTAGGTTACGTTAGGTCACGTTATGTCGGGATATGGTAGACTTTTTTGCTTTACACTGCAATGCGGACTATTTCTGCTCTCTGCTCTGCATCCATATATTCTGCTTGGCTCTGCGGAGGCCAGCAATAGTGGTCCCGGCTCGTTAGGTTTAGCTAGGCTACGTGTGCGTGGGGCAAGTTTGGATATGTTAGGAGAGATTAGCTTTGACTTCTGTGACATTCACGGTTATTCGGTGGATTTCTGCGCTCTACTGTGCTCTACTATACTCTGCTCGACTCTGGTGAGGCCAGCAATAGTAGTCTCGCACGTTATGTTGAGTTAGGCTACGTTTGGTCATGTTATCTTAGGGCAGGCTATGTTAGGGCATCCTTTACTTTTGGGATATGAACTGACAGTAAATGGACGCCTGCGCTCTCCTCCCCTGTAATGTGTTCTGCTTGGCGATGGGGAGGCCAGCAACGCCTGTCTAGGTTCGTTAGTTTGGGTTATCTCACGTATTGTTATGTTAGGTTAGGTCAAAGTAGGTTTCGGTATACTTGACTTTTGTGCTTTCTGGCATCCTTTACTTTTGGGATATGAACTGACAGTAAATGGACGCCTGCGCTCTCCTCCCCTGTAATGTGTTCTGCTTGGCGATGGGGAGGCCAGCAACGCCTGTCTAGGTTCGTTAGTTTGGGTTATCTCACGTATTGTTATGTTAGGTTAGGTCAAAGTAGGTTACGGTATACTTGACTTTTGTGCTTTACTCTTCATTGCTGCGGATTTCCGCGCTCTATCGTCCTCTAGCTTATTCTGCTTGTCTCTGAAGGGGAGAGCAATAGTGGTCGCGGCACGTTTGGTTAAGTTAGATTGCGTCTGTGTTTGTGTCGGTTGGTCGGGTTAGGTGTAGGTTGCTTAGACCTTTGTGCTTTACGCTGTTGCTCCGCGGATTTCGGCCCTACATTGTTCTATATCACACATTGCCTGTCTCTGTGGACGCCAGGAATAAGGGTCTCGTCACGTTAGGTTGTGTTACGTTACGCTTTGCCAGGGTAGGCTTGGACATGTTTGGTTAATACAGCTTTCACTCTCATGCTATACACAACTATTCGTTCGGCTTCAGCATTCTACACTGCGCTGCTAAACTCAGCTTAGCTCTCGTTCGTCCAGCTATAGTGGTCGCGGCACCTTGGGTTGAATTATGTTACGTTTGGTATTGCTACGATTTGTTATGTTAGGAAAGGTTAGCATTGACTTTTTTTGCTTGACACTGCTATTCGGTGCATTTCTCCGTTCTGCTGTCGTCTAGTATGTTCTTCTTGTCTCTGGTGGGTCTGCAATGTTGGTCTCGGCAAGTTCCTTTGGGTTAGGCTACGTTAGGATATGTTAGGTTTGGCCAAGTTACGTTAGGATATATAGGAGTTTTCCGCTATACACTGCGATTCTAAGGATTTCTGTGCCCTACTCTTCCCTAATATATTCTGCTGAGCTCTGGGGAGGCCAGCAATAGTGGTGCCGGCACGTTAGGTTGAGTCATGTTCCGTTCTGTCAGGTAAGGATAGGCTTAGTTCGGTAAGGATAGCTCCGACTTTCGCGCTGTATACTGTATTTCGCAGTATTTCTGCGTCCTTCTCAGCTCTACTACATTTTGCTTGTCCCTGGCGACTCCAGCAATAGTGGCCGCGGCATGTTATGCTTATTTACGATGCGTTTGGTCAGGTTAAGTTAGTATGGGTAAAGCTCGAATGTCTTTGACTCTTCCGCTATACACTGCGATTATATGGATTTCTGATAGCTACTCTCATCCACTTCGTTCTACCAGTCTCTGGGGAGGCCAGAAATAGGGCCGCGGCACGTTAGATTCAGTAGGGTTACGTTTGGATATGTTACAATTTGCTAGGTTAGGATAGGATAGCCTTGACTTTTGGGATATGCACTCCTATTCGGTGGCCTTCGGAGCATTGCTGTACTCTGGTATATTCTGCTTGGATGTGAGGAGGCCGGCCATTGTGGTCCCTGCACGTTATGACGAGTTCGGCTACGTTTGGCTATGATATGTTAGTATGGGTTAGCTATGGACAGCTTTGAATTTTCTGCAGTACACTGCGATTGTATTGAGTTGATTTCGGCTACGTTCAGTTACAATACGTTTGGTCAGGTTAGGATGAGGTAGTTTCGACTTTTGTGACGTACTCTGCTATACCTTTGATGTCGGTGCTCCAATGTGCTCTAATATTCTCTGCTTGGCTCTGGGAAGGCCAGCAATACAGGCCTCGGCACGTTAGGCTAGAATAGGTTGCGTCTGGTTATATTGAGTTTCGACAGTATAGGAGAGGATAGCTTTTACTTTTGTGCTTTATACTGTTATTCGTTGAGTTTCTACGATCTAGGTTGCTCTACAGTACCCTACTCGCCTCTGGGGCGGCCAGTAATAGTCGCCTCGGCCCGTCAGGCTGTTTTATGCTATGTTTGTCTACGTTGGGATAGCTTGGGTTAGGTTTGGTTAGGGTAGCTTCGACTTTTAAGTTATACACTGCTATATGGCTGATTTCTGCGCTCTACTCAGCTCTGATATGTTCTGCTTGGCCCTCGGAATGCCAGCAATGGTGTCCGCGGCGCGTTTGTTTAAGGTATGTTACGCCATGTTTGGTCAGGTTGGGCCAAGTTTAGCGTGGACGGCTTTGCCATCTGTGCTGCACTCTGCTATTCGGTGGATTTCTGCGCTCTACATTGCCCTGATACAATCTGCTGGACTCTGGGGATGCCAGTAATGGTGGTCCCGGCGCGTTAGGATGAGTTATGCTACGTTTGGTTATATTACGATTGGTTGGGTAAGGGGTGGTTCGCTTTGACTTTTTTGCTATACACTGCCATTCTGTGGATTTCTGCGATCTACTCTTATTTAATATTCCCTCCTTTTACTCTGGGAATTACGGACAAAGCGGCCGCGGCGCGTTAGGTTTGGTTAGGTTACGTTTGGTTAGGTTAGGATATGATAGCATGGACCTTTGTGTTATACACTGCTGTCCGCGGATTTCTGCCCTCCACTGCATTCTGTTACCTTCTGCATGGCGATGGGGAGTCCAGCAATAGTGAGCTCGGCTCATTAGGTTTAGTTAGTTTACGTATAGTTTGTTCAGTTTAAGTCAGGTTAGGTCCGAATATCGTTGACTTGTGTGCTATACACTGCTATATGGTGGCTTTCTGCGCTCGAATGGGCTCCAGTATTTTCTGTCTGTCGCTGGAGAGACCAGGAACAGTGGTCTCGGCGCGTTACGTTAGGTTAAGTTACGTTTCTTTATATAAAGCTTGGATGTGTCTTTATAGGAAAGAATTGACTTTTGTTATATAGAATGCTCTTCAGTGGATCCACTACACTCTGCTAGACTCTGGTAGGTCATCAATAGTGGTCGCGGCACATTAGTTATATCACATTACGCTTGGTTAGGACAGGTTACGTTGTGTTAGGTTACGATAGCTTTGACTTTTGTGCTACACACTGCTATTATATGGGCTTCTGCGCTCTTCTGTGCGCTACCATACTCTGCTTGTCCCCTGGACGCCAGGAATAGTGCTCTCGGCATGTTAGGTTGTGTTATGTTACGTTTGGTTAGGTTAGGCTTTGTTTTGTATGGCTGGGATGGATTTGACTTTTCTGATATACGCGGCTGTTCGGTGGATTTCAGCGTTCTACATTGCTCTGCTGCACTCTGCATAGCTTTCGTGAGGCCGGCACTATCGGTTGTTGTCCGTAAGTTTGGATTACGTAACGTCTGCTTATGTTACGTTTGGATAGGTTTGGGAGGTGAGCTTCGACTTTTGCGCAATACGCTGCTGTTCGGTGTATATCTGTGTTCTACTGTGCTGTTGCTTGCTCTTCTTCGCGCTGCGCAGGCCAGCAATAGTGGCGTCGGCACGTTAGGTTGTGTTAGGCTGCGTTTGGGTTGATTATGTTTGGCTAGGATAGTATTGGATAGCTTTGACATGTGTACTATAAACCGATCTTCCGAGGATTTCTGCGCTCTTCATTGCTCTACTATACTTTGCTGGCCGCGGGAGAGGACAGTGATAGCTGTGTCGGCGCGTCGGGTTGAGTTGGTCTACGTTTGATTTGTTACATTAGTCTGGGTTATGTTTGGATGGATTTGACTTTTCTGTCCTACACTGCGTTTCAGTCGATTTCTGCGCTGCGGACTCCTCTAATATGTTCTGCTTGGCTCTGATAGGGCAGCAATAGCTATCCCAGAACGTTTGGAGCGGTTAGGTTACGTTTGCTTAGGTTACATTTGTTGAAGCTAGAATATGTTGCCTTTGACATTTGTGCCATACACTGCTATACCGAGGATTTCTGCGCTCTACTGTGCTCTAATATGTTCTGCTTGTCCCTGGGGAGGCCAGAAATAGTGCTCTCTGCAGGATAGGTAGGGTTATGTTACGCTTGGCTTGGCTAGGATAGGATAGGTTTGGTCGCGGTAACTTTGACTTTTTCGTTATACGCTGCTATTCGGTCAATATCTGTTAACTGCATTGCTCCACAAGCATCTGCTTTTATCTGGGGAGGCCAGCAATAGCGTTCGTGGCGCGGTTGCCTGAGTTAGGATACGTTTGGTTAGGTTATTTTAGGGTAAGTTAGGTTGGGATTGTTTTGACTTTTGCGCTACACACTGCTACTCTGTCGATATCCGCGCTCTGCGTTGCTCTACTAGCATCAGCTTGTCTCTGGTGAGACCAGCAGTAGCGTCCTTCGCACGTTTGTTGTAATTAGGTTACGTTTGCTTAGGTTGGGTTAGGTTATGTTTGGTTGAGATTGCTTTGACTTTTGTGCTCTACACTGCTACTCGGTCGATACCTGCTCTCTGTGCTGCTCTACTAGCGTCTGCTTCTCTCTTGGGATGCCAGCAATAGTGGTCGCTGCACGTCTGGGTGAGTTATGTTATGCTTCTCATGGTTAGGGCAGGTTAACCTTGGCTAGGGTGGCTTTGACGTTTGTGATATACCCTGATATTTGGTGGATTCCCGCACCCTACTGCGCTTCAGTATATTCCTTTTGGCTACGTGGTGTCCAGCAATAGTGGTCGCGGCACGTTACCTTGAGTTGTGTTGCGCTTGGTAGTGTCAGGATTTGTTGGGATAGGAGAGGATGCCTTCACCCATTGTGCTGTACACTGCTATTCGGTGGATTTCTGCGCTCTACTGTGCTCTACTGTACCCTGTTCGAATCTCGGGAGGTCAGCAATGGTGGACTCGGCTTGTTAGAATTAGTTAGTATACGTTTGGTCTGTCTAGAATAGGCCACGTTTGGTTAGGATGTCAGTGACTTTCGGGCTATACTGACCTACTTGCAGGCATTCTGCGCTATACTGTGCTCTAATATATTCTGCTTGTCTTTGTGGAGGCCAGCAAGGTTGGTCCCGGCACGCCAGGCTAAGATAAGTTATGTTTGCTGCTGTTACTTTCGAATATGTTAGGACAGGGTAGATGCGGCTTGTGAGCTACACACTGCTGCTCGTTTGATTTCTACGCTGTACATAGTTCAAGTATGCTCTCCTCGGCTCGCGGGATGCCAGGAACGATGGCCTAGTGTCGTTAGGTTGGGTTATGCAACGTTTGGTTATGTTACGTTTGGTTGGGTTAGGCAAGGGTAGCATTGACTTTTGTACTCTACACTGCCATTCAATGTATCTCTGCACTCTACTATGATTTTATAAGCTCTGCCCTGCTCTGGGGAGGTAAGACGTAGCTGTCGCAACTCATTAGCTTGAATTAGGTCACGTTCAGTTAGGTGACGTTTGATGAGATCAGACTTGAATAGCCATGACTTTGCTGCTATACCATGCGACATATGGATTTCGGCGCTCTCCTCTACTCCAATATGGTCTGCTTGGCTCTGTGGAGGCCAGCAATACTGTTCAACGCACGGCATTTTGAGTTAGATTACGTTTTGTCCTGTACGGTTATGCTTGGTCTGGTAAGGATATATTTGACCTTCGTGCTCGACACTGATGTTCTATGGACTTCTGCGCTCTACTGAGCTCTATTGTACTCTGCGTGCCCCTGGGGACGCCAGCAATGGTGGTCGCGGCGTGATGGAATGCGTTACCCCAAGCTTGGTTAGGCTTGGCTTGGTTACGCTTCGTTGGGATTGCTTTGAATCTTGTGCCGTATACTGCTCTTTGGCGGATATCTGCGCTCTACATTGATCTACAATACCATGCACGAATCTCGGGAAACCAGCAATGATGTGCGCGGCGCCATGGTTTCAGTTAGTGTACGTTCGGTTACGTTAGGTTACGTTGCGCTAGGTTAGGATAGCTTTGTCTTTCCTGTTATGTGCTGTTATTAGGTGGAATTCTGCCCTCAACATTGCTCCACTATACTCTGCTTGTCTCTTGGGAGGCCAGCAATAGTGGCCGTGGCATGTTTGTTTGAGATATGCTACGTTTGGGCAGGTTATATTACATTCCATTAGGTGTGGGTAGCTTTGCCATTCGTGGTATAAACTGCTTTTCGGTGGATTTCTGAGCTTCGCTGTGCTCTAGTATGTCCTGCTTTGCTCTGGGGAGGTCAGCAATAGTGGTCTCGGCACGCTAGGATGAGACATATTACGTTTGAGTATGTTACGTTTGGTTAGGTTAGGGTAGGATACGTGTGACTTTAGCGCCATACAAAGCTATTCGGTGGATTGCTCTGCTCTTCGTTGCTCTCCTCTACTCTACACGACACTGAGGTCCTTGAGTTTTGTGTTATACACTGCTCTTCTGCGAATTTCTGCACGCTACTGTGATCTAGTACATACCGCTTGGATATGGGGAGGCCAGCAATATTGGTCTCTGCAGGTTAGGTTGAGTTAGGCTACGTATGCTTATGTTAGGTTATGCCCGGTTAGGTTAGGATATCTTTGACTTTTGTGCTTCACACTTCAGTGCGGCGGATTTCCGCCATCTATTGCGCTTTAGTTTGTTTCTCTTTGCTCTGGAGAAGCCTGCAGTAGTCGTCTAGGCACGATAGGTTGAGATATGTTAAGCTTGGTTGTGTTACGCTTAGTTAGGTTGGGCTACGGTAGCTTTGACTTTGTGCTGCACACTGGTATACGGTGCACTTCTGCGCTCTACTGTGGTCTAATGCTCCCTGCTTTGCTCTGGGAGCTTCAGAAATATTGGCCACGGCGCGTTAGGTTGCGGTAGGCTACGTTTGTTTGTGTTATGTCTGTTTGGGTTAGTTTGGGATATCTTTGACTTACGTGCCATCTATTGCCATTGTATGGACCTCAGCGCACTGTCCTCCTCTAATATGACCTGTTTGGTGACGGGGCGGCCAGCAATAGTCGTCTCGGCTCGTTAGATGAGATTGGTTACGATTGGTTAGGTTATGTTAGTTATGGTTAGATTCGGATCCCATTCGCTTTTCTGCTGTACGCATCGATTCTGTGGATTTCTGCCCCCTACTCTACACTATTATGCTCTGCTTGGCTCTGTGGAGGCCAGTAATACTGGTCGCGGCAGGTTAGGTTGCGTTATATTAATTTCGGTTAGGTTAGGTTACGCTGGGTTAGCCTAGGATAGTTTTGACGTATGTAGTCAACATAGATATTCTATGTATTACTTTGCTCTACTGTGCTCTACCGTACTCTGCTTTTATCTGGGGAAACCGGCAACAGTGGTCGCGGCACGTTAAGCATATTCATTCAACGTTCGGTTAGGTTAGGTTGGTAAAGGTTAGGTCAAGGTGTCTTTGTCTTTTGTGCTTTGTATTACTATTTGGTGGATATCGGCGCTCTACTCTGCTCTACTATACTCTGCTCCACTCCGGGGAGTCCAGCATTAGTGGTCATGGCTCGATAGGTTGCGTCAGTGTACGTCTAGTAATGTTACGGTTGGTTAGATTAGGATAGGGTAGCTTTGACTTTTATGCTATAAACCGCTGTTTTGTGAATTCGGGCTCTACATTGCTCTGATATGACCTGCTTGTCTCTGGGTAGGCCAGCAGTATTATTCTCGGCACGTTACATTTAGCTATGCAACGCTTGGCTTGGCTAGGTTTGGACATGTCAGGTTAGGATACCCGTGACCTTTGTGCCACGCACTGCAATGCGGTGGATTACTGCGTTCTACTGTGCCCTTGTATGTAATGCTTGACTCTGGTGAGGCCAGCGATAGTGAACTCGGCACGTTAGGTTAAATTATTTTGCGGTTTGGACATATTAGGTTTGGTAACGTTTGGTCAGCATGGCTTTGGCTTTTGCGCCATACTCTGCTATTCGGCGGATTTCCGCGCTCTACTGTTCTTTAATTTATTCTGCTAGGTTCCGGGGAGGCCAGCAGACGAGGCCTCGGCTCGTTACGTGTAGTTATTCCACGTTCGGTTAGGTTAGGTTTTCTCCGGTTTGGTTAGGAAGATTTTGACTTTTGACTTGTACACTGCTATTCGAAGGGTTTCTGCGTTCTACTCTGCACTGGTATTTTGCTTACGGCTATGGGAAGGCGAGCAGTGCTGCTCTCGGCATCTTCGTCTGAAGTAGATTGTGTTTGGTTATGTTGCGTTTGGTTATGTTAGGACAGGCTTGGTTAAACCTTTGTGCTGTACACTGCTATTCGGCGGGTTTATGCACTCAACTTTGCTCTCCTATGCCCAGGAGGACGACAATAGTTGTCGCGGCACGTTAGTTTGTGTTATATTACGTTTGGTTTGGTTAGGGTACGCTGTGCTAGGTTAGGATGGCTTTGACTTTTGTGCTACGCTCTGCTATTCTATGGACTTCTGCGCTCTTCTGTGCGCTATCGCACTCCGCTTGTCTCTGAGGACGCCAGGAATTGTGCTCTTGGCACACAAGTTTGGTTTATGTTACGTTCAGTTAGGTTAGGGTAAGTTAGGCTCGGCTAGTATATCTCTGGCTTTTGTGCGATACATTGCTATTTCGTGGCTTTCTGCGGTCCATTGTGCTCTAATATACTCTATTCGACTGTGGGGAAGCCAGCCCCATTGTTCATGGCTCGATAAGTTGCGTTATGGTACGTATAGTAATGTTAGGATTGGTCAGGTTAGGATAGGACAGCTTTGACTTTTGTGCTATTCACTGCTTTTCGGCGGATTTCTGCGCTCTGCATTGCTCTACTATACCCTGCTCTGCTCTCGGGATCCCATCAATAGTGTTACGGCGCGTTAGGTTGTGTTATGTTGCGTTCGGTTAAGTCCTCTTAGGTTAGGTTTGGTTAGGGTAGCCTTGACTTTTGTGCTATACACTGCTTTTCGGTCGAAGTCAATGCACTGCATTACTCTGCTGGAATCTGCTTTACTCTGGGGAGGCCAGCAATAGCGGCCGTGACAGAACAGGCTGCGTTAGATTCCGTTTGGGTATGTTAGGTTTTCTTACGTTGTGTCATGATGGCTATGAATTTTGTGTTGTACTCTGCGATTCGGTTCATTTCTGCGCACTGCTGTGATCTAGTATATTCCGCTTGGCTATGGAGACGCCAGCAGTAGTGTTCTCGGCAGGTTAGGCCGAGATGGGCATCGCGTGGCTAGGTTAGGTTTTGTCAGTTTAGGGTAGGTTGTCTATGACTTTTGTGCCTCGCATATCAGTGCGGCGTATTTCTGCGCGCTCCTGTGCCCTATTATATTCTGCTTTGCTCTGGGGAGGTCATGAATAGCGGTCTCGACACGTTGGGTTTAGTCAGGTTACGTTTGACAGTCATTTGTTTGGTTAGGTTAGGAGAGGATTGCTTTGGCTTTTGTGCAGTACACTGCTATTCGCTGGATTTCTCCGCATTAATGTGATCTAATAGCCTCTGCTTTGCCCTGGGAACAGTAGAAATGGCGGCCTCGGCGCGTTAGGTTGTGTTAGGTTACGTTTGGTTAGGTCAGGTTTGTTTTGGTTAGGATAAGATATCTTTCACTTTTGTGCTATACACTGCTATTTCGGGGACTTCTGCTCTCTACTGATAAAATATTCCCTGCTTTGATCTGGGTGGGCTTGAAATGGTGGCCGCGGAGTGTCAGGTTGTGCTACATTACATTTGGTTAGTCAAGGTTTGTTTGGGTTAGTTTATGATGTCCTTGACTTTCCTGCCATAGCGAACAATTCTATGGTCCTCTGCGCTCTACTCTCCTCTATTATGCTCTACTTGGCTGTGTGCATGCCAGCAATACAGGTCGCGGCATGATTGCTTATGATAGGTTACGTCTGGTTAGGTTATGTTTGGTTGGGTTAGGTCGGGATATCTTCGACATATGTGCTAAATACTCATATCCTATGGATTCCTGTGCTTTTCTGTGCTGTGCCATATTCTGCTTGTCTCTGACGAAGTCAGCAATAGTGGTCGCGGCACGTTGGGTTTAGTTGCTCAACGTTGGGATTTGTTAAGTTATTCCTGGATAGGATGAGATACCTTTGACTTTTGTGCTATGCAATGCTATTTGGTGGCTCTCTGCGCTCCTCGTAGCTCTGATATACTCTGTTCGACTCTGAGGAGTCCAGTGTAGGTGGTCATGGCTCGATAGGTTGCGTCAGGGTAGGTCCAGCTATGTCACGATTGGTATGGTTAAGACAGGGTTGCATTGACTTTTTTGCTATACTCCGCTATTCGGAGGATTTGTACAATCTGCGATGCTCTTCTCTACTCTGCTCGAATCCGGGGAGTCCAGTAATAGCGTTCGCGGCACGTTTGGTTGAGTAAGGCTACTTTTGGTTAGGTAACGTTACTTTGGGTTAGGCTATGGTTGCTTTAACTTTCGTGGTGTAGACTGCTGCTCGACGGATATCTGCGCTCTACTGTGCTCTAATATCGTCAGCTTGGCTCTGGAATGGCCAGCAATTGTGGTGTCTACACGTTATGTTTAGTTCGGCTACGTTTGGTTTGGTTAGGTAAGGTTAGGTTAGGATGTGTTCGACTTTTGTGATCTGCACTACAATGAGGCGGACTTCTGCACTCTACTGTGCTGTATTATGTTCTGCTTGGCTCTGAGGAGGCCAGAAATGGTGCCCTAGGCATGTTAAATTGTATTAGGATGCATTCGGCTAGGTCACGCTTGGGCAGGAGAGGATGTAATAGCCATGTCCTTTGTGCTACACACTGCAATGCGGTGAACTTCTGCGCTCTTTTGTGATCTATTATTCCCCGCTTTGCTCTTGGAGTTCCAGTAATACTGGACGCGGTGCGATAGGTTGTGATAGGTAACGTTCGATCTAGTCACGTTACTTTGTGTTTGGTTAGGATATCTCTGACTTTCGTGGAATACACAGAAATTCTATGAACCTATGGGCTATACACTTCCTTATATGCCCTGCTTGGCTGTGGGGAGTCCAGCAATATTTGACTAGGTACATTAGGTTTTGATTGATTGCATTGTGTTAGGTTCGGTTATTTCAGCTTATGTTAGGATACCTTATACTTCCCTGCTCTACACGTCAATGCGGCGAATCTCTGCGCTCTACTCTGCTCTAGCATATTCTGCTCGGCTCTGGGGAGGTGATCATTAGTGGTGTGGGCAGGTTAGGGTGAGGTAGGTTACGTTTGGTTATATCATGTTTGGTAAGATTAGGGTCGGTTAAGTTTGGTCGGGATTACTTTGACTTTTGTGCTATATACTGCCTTTCGGACGATACCTGCGCTCTGCGTTGCTCTAATGGCATCCGATTTTCTCAGCGGAGGCCAGGAACCGTGGTCGTGGCACGCTTGGTTGAGTTTGGTTACGTTTGGTTGTGTTAAGTTAGGATAAGTTTGGTTAGTATGGCTTCGACTTTTGTGATATACCCTTCTATTCTGAGGATTCATACGCGCTACATTGCTATACTATACTCTGCTCGACTCTCGGGAGGACAGTAATAGTGGTATCGGCAGGTTAGGTTGTGCTAGGCAACGTGTGGTTATATTATGTTTGCCTAGGTTATGTACGAATAGGCTTGTCTTTCGTGGTATACACTGCTTTTCGTCCGATTTCGGCGCTCTACTGTCCTCTAATATGCTCTGCTTGGCTCTGGGGATGCCAGCAACGGTGGCCTCGGAACGTTAGTTTGAGTTAGGTTACGTTTGCCCTGTCCAGGTTAGGTTCGGTTTGGTCATGACAGCTTTGACTTTTGCGGTATACATTACAATTCGGTCGATATCTGCGCTCTGCTTTGCTGTAGTGTATTCTGCTTGGCTGTGGGGAGGCCATATGTAGTGCTCTCGTTACGTTAGGATGAGATATGTTGCGTTTGGCTGTGTTACGCTTGGTTCGGTTGCGATAGGTTAACTTAGACCTTGTGCTATACACAGAACTTCTTTGGATCTCTGCGCTATACATTAACCTACTTCACCCGGCTAGACTCGCCGGAGGCCAGCAATGGTGGTCGCCGCACGTTAGGTTGTGTTAGAATACGTTCGGTTGCATTAGGTTACGTTGGGTTCGGTTGCGGTAGCTTTGACTCGCGCGTTGTGAACTGCTAGTAGGTGGAATTCTGCGCTCTGCTGTGCTCTAATATACTCTGCTGGGATCTGGGGAGCCCTGCAATAGTGGCTGCTGCACGTTAGTTTCATTTATGTTACGTTTCCTTATTTTAATATTTGTTAGGTTAGGAAACAATGGCTTGAGATTTTGTGCTATACACTGCTGTACGCTGAATTTCTGCGCTCTGCTATGCTCTATTGTGTTCTGCTTGGCACTGGGTATGTCATCAATAGTGGCATAAGCTCGTCAGGTTGTGCTAGGCTGCGTTCTGTTACGTTATATTACTTTGGATTAGGATTGGATTGCATTGACTTTCGTGGTATAGACTGTTGTTCGGTGGGCTTCTGCGATCTACTGTGCCCTAGTATGTTCTGCTTGGCTCCGGGGTGGACAGCAATGGTGGTCTCGGCACGCTAGGTTGAGTTGGGTTTCGCTTGGCTTGGCTAAGTTAAGACTGGTTTGGTCAGGGTAGCTTTGGCTTTTGTGCTATACACTGTTATTCGGTCAATATCTGTGCCCTGCATTGCTCTACTAGCATCTGCGTCTTCTGGGAAAGACAGCAATTGCGTTCTTCGCACGTTTGCTTGAGTTAGGTTACGTTTGGGTAGGTTAGGCTAGTCTGGGTTAGGTGGGGATATCTTCGCATTTTCTACTGTCCATTGCCATTCTATGCACCTTTACGCTTTACTCTCCTCTAACATGTCCTGCCTGGCAATTGGGAGTTCAGCAATAGTGGGCTCGGCTCGTCAGGATTAGCAAGTATACGTTTGGTTTGGTAGGGTTTAGTTAGTCTCGGTCAGGGTTTCTTTCTCCTCTGTGCTATACTGTGTTATTTGTTGGCCATCTGCGCCCTAGTGTGCTACAGCATATCCTGCTTGTCGCTGGGGAGACCAGCAACAGTATTCTCGGTACGTAGGTTATGTTAAGTTACAATTCTTTATATTATGTTTGGATATGTTAATATAGGATAGAATTCACTATTGTGCTATAGACCGCCAGTCGGTGAATGTCTACCCTCTACATTGCTCTTCTATGCTCTGCTCGACCCTGGGGAGGTCAGCAATAGCGGTAGTTGCACGATAGATTTTGTTAGGCTGCGCTTGGTTGTGTTACGATAGGTCAGGTTAGGACAGGACAGATGTGACTTTTGTGCTGTATACCGCTATTCGGAGGACTTGTTTGCTATACGTTGCTCTACCAGCATCCGCTTGTCTCCGAGGATGCAAGCAATAGAGGGCGCGACACATTACGTAGTGTTAGGTTTCGTTTGGTTTGGACGGGGTAGCCTAAGTTTGGCTAGGTTGGCTTTCACATTTTTGCTTTACAATGCTATTTGGCGGATTTCTGCGCTCTACTGCGCTCAAGTATTTTCTGCCTTACTCTGGGGAGTCGCAATAGTGGTCTGTGCAGGTTAGGTTGAGTTGTGCTACGTTTGGTTGTATTACGTTTTGCAATGCTAGGCTAGTGTAGATATGACGTTTGTGCCGTACACTGCCCATCGGTGGATTTCTGCGCTCCACTTTTATCTAATATTCCCTGCTTTGCTCCGGGAATTCCAGAAATAGTAGCCGCGGCGCGTTGGGTTGTGTTATGTTACGTTTGATTATGATAGGTTTGTCAGTTTTATGTTAGGTTATCTTTGAATTTCGTGTAATGCACTGCGGTTCTATGGATTTCTGCGCTGCTCACTCCTCTAATATGTTCTGTTTAGCTCCCGGGCGGCCAGCGGTAGAGGTATCGTCTCGTTAGGTTAAGTCACCCTACGTGTGTCTAGTTTAGGTTATGACTGGCTAGGTTAGAAAGTCTCTGACTTTTGTGCAATACGTTGCTATTTGGTGGCTTTCTGCGCCCTACTCGGCTCTACTATCCCCTGCTCGTCTCTGGGGAGGCCAGAAATAGTGGTCGTGGCACGAAAGGTTTTGCTGTGCTACGTCAGGTGATGTTACGATCGGTTTGGTTAGGATAGGGTAGCTTTGATTTTTGCGCTATACTCCGCTATTCGGTGTATACTTACGGTCCACATGTCTCTACTTTACTCTGCTCGACTCTGGGGGGCCAGTAATAGTTGTCTCGGCAGCATAGTATATGTTAGTCTACTCTTGGGTGAATTTGTCGGATAAACTGCTGTTCGGTGAATTCTTACTGTCCACTGTGCTCTAATGTATTCCGCTTGGCTCTGAAGATGCCAGCAATGGTGGCCTCAGCAAGTTAGGTTGTGTCAGGTTACATCTCGCTCGTCTAGGTTAGGTTAGGTTTGGTCCAGTTGGCTTTCACTTTTGTGGCATACACTGCTATTCGCTCTATACCTGCGGTCTGCACTGCTCTACTAGCTTCCGCTGGTCTCCGGGGTGGCCACCGATGGCGGGCGTGGCACGTTTTGTTGGGTTAGGTTACTCCTGGTGTGGATGGGGTAGGTTATACTTGGTTACATTCGGCCAGAGTGGCCTTGAGTTTAGTACTATACACTGCTCTTCCGTGAATTTCTGCACTCCACCTTGCTCTAGTACATTCTGCTTGGCTGTGTGGAGCCCAGCTGTAGTGCTCTCGGCACGTCAGGCTGGATATGTTGCGTTCTATTATGTTACGTTTGGATAGGTTAGGATATGATATCGTAGAATTTTGTTCTCTACACTGCTCTTCTTTGGATAACTGCACTCTACAGTGATCTGCTATACTCGGCCCGACTGTCAGGACGCCAGCAATAATGCTCGCGGCACGTGAGGTTTTGTTAAGGTACCTTGGTTTGCGTTAGGTTGGGCTAGCGTTGACTTTCGTGTTATAAACTGTTATTAGGAGCAATTCTGCGCTCTACTGTACCCTACTATACCCTGCTCGTATCTGGATGGCCTGGAAGTAGTGGCCGCTGTACTTTATTTTGAGTTATGTTACGTTTGATTACTTTAATATTCGTTAGGTTAGGAAACGATGGCTTGAACTTTTGTGCAATACACCTTTATACTGTGTATTTCTGCGCTCTACTGTGCGCTATACTGTGCGCTCTACTGTGCGTTCTGCTTTGCTCTGGGCAGCTCAGTAATAGCGGTCCAGGCACGTTAGCTTGGGTTACGTTATGTTTGGTTACACTATGTTTGATAATGTTAGGCTAGGGTCGCCTTGACTTTTGTACTATAAATTGCTATTCCGTGGATTTCCGCGCTCTTTGTTGCTCCACTACACCCTAAACTACCCTGGCGAGGCTAGTAATGGCGGTCATGGCACTATAGGTTGAGCTATGTTACGTTTGGTTAAGCTACGAACAGCTAGGTTATGAGGTGATAGCTTCGACTTCTGTGCTGTACACTGTTACTCGATGGAATTTGGGTTCTACTGTCCTCTAATATGATCAGCTTGGCTCTGGTGAGGCCAGCAATAGTGGCCTCGTCGTGCTAGGTTGAGTCCGCTTACGTTTGTCTTGGCTATGTTATGTTAGGTTTTGTTGGGGTGGCATTAACTTTTGTGGTGTGCTCTGCTATTCGGTCGATACCTGCCAACAGCATTGATCTGCTTGCCTCTGCTTGTCTCTGCGAAGGCGAGCAATATTGGGTGTGGCAGGGTTTGTTGTGATGTGTTTCGCTTCGTTTGGTCAGGGTAGGCTATGTTTGGCTACGGTGGCATCGGCTTTTGTGCTATACACTGACATTCTGTAAATTTCTGCACTCCACACGCTCTAATATGTACTGCTTTGCCGTGGGGAGGCTAGCAATAGAGGTGTCGGAGCGTTAGTGTTAGGTAGTCTATGTTTGCTTAGGTTAGGTTAGGTCTGGTTAGGTAAGGATATCTTCGACTATTGCGGCTTACATTGCTCTTTGGTGGCTTTCTGCGCTCTACCTGGCTCCACTGTACTCGGCGCAGCTCTGGGGTGGCCAGCAATAGTTTTTCCGGCTCGTTAGATTGAGTTAAGCTACGTTCGGTTATATTAAGTATGGTCACGTTAGTATAGCCTAGTTTCGACTATTGCGTTATGCACTGCAATTGTATGCATTTCTGCGCTATTCTCTCCTGCAGTATGTTCTGCTTCGTTCCGGGGATGGCAGCAATAATGGTCTCGGCACGTTAGGATTATTCAGGTTACGTTCGTTTACGTCAAGTTTGGTCAGGTTAGGAAGGGTAGATTTGACTTCTGCGCTATCCACTGCAATACGGGTGGTTTCTGCGCTCTACTGTGCCCTAATACGTACTGCTTGGCTCCGGGGAGGGCAGCAATGGTGATCCCGGCACGATAGGATGAGTTAGGTTACGTTTTGTGCGGTTAGGATGGCTCCGACTTTCAGGCTATACACCGCTTTTCTGTGGATATCTGCGCTCTACATTGCTACAGTATGCTCTGATTGGCTCTGTGCATTCCAGCAATATTATCCTCTATGTTTAGCTTGGCTACGTTCGGCTAGGTTAGGTTAGGGCAGGTTAGGGTTGGATGTATTTGACTCTTGTGATACTCACTGCAATGCGGTGGATTACTGCGCTCTACTGTGCTCTGATATATTCTGCATGGCTCTGGGGCTGCAAGCCATAGTGGCATGGGCACATTCGGTTGAGGCAAGCAACGTTCTGTTATGTTACGTTTGGTTATATCAGGTTAGGGTAGATTCGACTATTGTCGCAGGAATTATGATTCTATGGACTCCTGCGCTTTACCCTCCCCTAATATGTTCTGCCTGGGTCCAAGGAGGGCAACAATAGTGGTCGCGGCTCGATGGGAAGCGTTGGGTTTCGTCTGCTTACGTTACGTTTGGCCAAGTTTGGATAGGTTATCGTAGACTTCTGTGCTATACGCTGCTATTCGGTGGACTTCTGCGCTCTACATTGCTCCACTATACTCTGCCCGACTCTTGGGAGGCCATCAATGGCGGTCGCGTCACATAAGGTTAAGTTACATTACGCTTGGTTAGGTAAGGTTACCTTGTTTTCGGTTACGATAGCTTTTACTTTTGTGCTACACACTGCTATTCGGTGAATATCAGCGCCCAACTGTGCTGTAACTTGCTCTGCTTCGCGCTCCGCAGGCCAGCAATAGATGTCCCGGCACGCTAGGAAGTGTTAGGTTACGCTTGCTTAGGTTACGATTGTTCAAGTTGGAATAGGTTGGCCTTAACTCTTGTGCCATACACTGCTACACGGAGGGTTTCAGCGCTCCGCTGGGCTCTAATGTGTTCTGCTCGGCCCTGGAGAAGCCAGCAATAGTGGTTTCTGCACGCTAGGTTGGGTTATGTTACGCTTGCCATGGCAAGGTTAGGAGAGGTTTATTCGCGGTAACTTCGACTTTTGCGCAATACACTGCTTTTCGGTCGATACCTGTGCACTGAATTGATCTACTAGCATCTGCTTTCATCTGGGGAGGCCGGCAATATCGTTCGTCGCCCGTCTACCTGAGATAGGTTACGTTTGTTCAGGTTAGGTTAGGGTAAGTTAGGTTGGGATTGTTTTGACTTCTGCACTATACACTGCTATTCGGTCGATATCCGCGGTCTGCGTAGCCGTACCACCATTCGCTTTTCTATGGTGAGGCCAGCAGTCGCGTTCTTCGCACGTTTGCTTGAGTTAGGTTACGTTTTGGTTAGGTTAGGTCAGGTTAAGTTTGATTGAAGTTTCTTTGGCTTTTGTGCAATAAACTGCTACTCGATCGATATCTGCGCTCTTTGTTGCTATACTGGCCTCTGCTTATCTCTGGGGATGCTAGGGATAGTGGTCGCTGCACGTCTGGCTGAGTTAGGTTATGCTTCTTTCGGTTATGGCAAGTTATGCTTGGCTAGTGTGGCTTTGACATTTGTGCTTTGCCGTACTATTCGGTGGATTTCTGCGCCCTACTGTGTTTTAGTATATTCTGTTTGGCTACGGGGAGTCCAGCAACAGTGGTCGCGGCACGTTACTTTGAGTTGTGTTACGTTTGTTTCTGTCACGATTTGTTACGATCGGAATGGATGGCTTCATCTTTTGTGCTGTACGCTGTTATTAGGTGGATTTTGGCGCTCATCTGTGCTCTACTTTACTCTGCTCGACTCTCGGGAGGCCAGCAATCGTGGACTCGGCTCGTTAGGACCAGTTAGTATACGTTCGGTCTGTTTAGAATATGTCCGGTTAGGTTAGGATGTATTTGACATTTGTGCTGTACAGTCCTACTTGGAGGCATCCTGCGCTATACTGTGCTCTAGTATATTCTGCTTGTCTTTGTAGAGGCCAGCAGAATTGTTCTTGGCACATCAAGCTGAGATAGGTTGCGTTTGCTGGTATTACGTTTGAATATGTTAGGAGAGGTAGACGCGTCTTGTGATCTGTACACTGCTATTTATTAGATTGCTACGCTCTGCATAGCTCTACTATGTGCTGCTTGGCCCTGGGGATGTCAGCAACGATAGCCTAGACACGTTACGTTGAGTTATGACACGATTGGTTATGTTACGCTTGGTTGTGTTAGGCCAAGGTGGCTTTGACTTCTAGGCTATGCACTGCCATTCAGTGGACTTCTGCACTCTCCTGTGATCTTATAAGTTCTGCCTTGCTCTGGTGAGGGCAGAGATAGCGGTCGCGGCTCATTCTCCTGAATTTGGTCACGCTTGGTTATGTTACGTTTGTTCGGATCAGATTTGGATCGCCTAGACTTTACTGCTATACCATGCGGCACATGGATTTCGGCCGTATCCTCTACCCCTATACGGTCTGCTTGACTCTGTGAAGGCCAACAATACCGGTCACCGCGCGGTAGCTTGAGTTAGATTACGCTTGGTTAGTAGAAATGGTTAGGTTGCGTCCGTTATCGGTAGCTTTGACTTTCGTGCTCAACACTGCTATTCTATGGCCTTATGCGCTCTACTGGGCTCTATTTTACTCTGCTTGCTCCTGCGGACGCCAGCAATGGTGGTTGCGGCGTAATAGGTTGCGATATGTTAAGTTTGCTAAGGCTTCGTTTGATTATGCTTGGTTGGGATTTCTTTGACTCATTTGCCGTATACTGCTCTTTGGCGGATATCTGCGCTCTACATTGATCTTCTACGCTCGGCTCGACCCTCGGGAGGCCGGTAACAGTGGTCGCGACACGTTAGGTTGAGTTAGGATACATTAGGTTAGGATACGTTATGCTGCGTTAGGTCAGTATAGCTTTGGCTTTCGTGTTACAAACTGTTATTATATGGAATCCTGCGCTCTACTATGCTCTACTATAGTCTGCCCGAATCTGGGCAGCCCAGCGACAGTGGTCGCGGCGCGCTACTTTGTGCTATGTTACGTTCGGTTATGCTACTGTTTGTCATGCTAGGAAACGGTAGCTTCAGCTTTTGCGCTATACGCTGCTATTCGGAGTATTTCTGCGCTCTACTGTGCTCTAATATGTTTTGCTTTGCTATAGGAGCTCAGTAATACTGTACTGTGCACGATGGGTTGTGTTAGGCTACTGTGGGATATGTTTGATAAGGGTAGGACGGGTTAGCTTTGACTTTTGTGCTATACGCTGCAATTCGGTGGATTTCTGCGCTCTGCATTGATCTACTATACTCTTTTCGAATTTCGGAGGCCCGCAATAGTGGCCGAGACGCGTTAGTTTGTTTTAGAATACGTTCCGTTATGTCAGGTTACGTTGCGTTAGGTCAGTATAGCTTTGACTTTCGTGTTACAAACTGTTATTATGTGGAATTCTGCGCCCTACTGTGCTCTGCTACACTCATCCCGAACCTGGAGAGCCCAGAGATAGTGGTCGCGGCACGTTACTTTGAGATATGTTACGTTTGGTTATGTCACATTTGGTCAGGTTAGTATAGGATAGATTTGACTTTAGTGATATACACTGCTATACGGAAGAATTCTGCTCTTTACTGTGCTGTAGTGTGCTCTTATTGGCTCTGCGTAGCTCTGGCGAGGCCAGCAATGGTAGTCTCGTCACGTTAGTTTGAGTAAGGTTACACTTGTTTATATTAAGTTTGGATTGGTTACGATAGAGTAGAGATGTCTTGTGCGCCATACACTGCTATTCGGCGGATTACTACGCTCTACATAGCCCTACTATGCCCTGCTCGTCTCAGGGGAGGCCAATGGCAGTGGTCTCGGCACTTTTGGTTGAGCTTGGCTGCGCTTGGTTTGGTTATGTTAGCTTTGGATAGGTGTGCATAGCTGTGCCTTTCGCGTTATACACCGTTCTTGCTCGGACCTCTGCGCCCTACTGTGCCATTCTATATTCTGCATGGCCCGGTGGAATCCAGGAATGGTGGTCTGGGCCCGGAGTGTTTACTTAGGCTTCGTTTGGTTAGGTTACACGGGCCTTGTGTAGTTGTTTATAGCTGTGACTTTTCTGCTATATACATCGATTCTACGGATTTCTGCGCACCGCAGCCTCTAGTACGACCTGCTTGACCCAGAGGAGGCCAGCAATAGTGGTCGCGGCAAGTGAGTTTGTGGACTGTTATGTTCGGTTATTTTACGATTTGTTTGGATAGGCTGGGTTCGATTTAACTTTCGTGCTATGAACTGCTATTCGGTGGATTTCTGCGCTCTACTGTGACCAGATATTCCCTTCTTTGCTCTGGGGAGGCCAGAAGTAGTGGCTGCGGCGCGCTATGTTGAGTTATGTTACGTTTGGTTTGGTTACTTTGGCATGGGTAAAGGTTTGGATAGTTAGGACCTTTCTGCTACACAATGTCATTATATTGACTTCCGCTCTCCATTCTCCTCCAATACGTTCTCCTTGGCGATGGAGAAGCTAGCAATGGTGGCCTAGGCACGTTAGGTTGTGTTAGATTACGTATGGATATATAACGTCTGATAATGTAAGGAGTTTATACTGCTTGGCCGTGGGAAGGCCAGCTGTAGTGCTCACGGCCCGTTAGGCTGTGTTAGGTTGCGTTCGGTGAAGCAACGTTTGGTCGAGTTGGGTCAGGGTTGCTCAGACTCTTGTGCTTTTCGCAGCTCTTCGGTGATTTCTGCGCTCCACACTGTTCTACTCTAATTTGCTAGACCCTGGGGAGGCCAGCAAAGTAATCGCGGCGCGTTAGGTTAAATTTCGCCATGTTAGGTTAGGTTACGTTAATTCGGGTTCGGTTTCGATTTCTCTGACTTTTCCGCTGTACGCTGCGGTTCTATGGATTTCTGCGCCCCACTCTCCTCTAATATGTTCTGCTTGGCTTCGGGGAAGCCAGCAGTAGTGGTAGGGGCACGTTTGGTTTAGACTGGTTACGTTCGGCTGTGTTACATTTGGTTATGTTAGGAGAGGATTGCTTCGACTTTTTTGCTATACACTACAATTCGGTGGATTTCTGCGCTGAACTGTGCTTTACTCAGCTATGCTCGAACCTGGGGAGGCCAGTAATATCGGTCTCGGCCCGCTATGTAGAGTTAGGCTGCGTTTGGTTTCGTTACCTTAGGTTGGGTTAGGTTTGGATAGATTTGGCTTTCGTGGTTTGCACTGTTATTCGGCCGATTTCTTCGCTCTACTATGTTCTAGCATGCTCTGCTTGGCTCTGTGTATACCAGCAACACTGGCCGCGGCACGTTAGGATGGGTTAGGATAGGATACCTTTGACCTGTGTGCTCAACGCGGTTATTCTATGGCCTTCTGTGCTCTACTGTGCTCTATCATGCTCTGCTTGTCTCTGGATAAGCCAACAATAGTGGTCGCAGCACGATAGGCATAGTTATTCTTCGTACGTTTAGGTCAGGCTACCTGTTGTTAGGCTAGGTTATCTTCGACCTTTGTGCTGTACATTGATATTTGGTGGCTATCTGCGCTCTACAATGCTCCACTGTACCCTGCACTACTGTGGGGAGGTCAGAAATAGTGGTCGCGGCACGTTAGGTCGAATTAAGGCACCTTCGGTCATGCTACGTTTGGCTCTGTTGGGATAGGGTAGCTCTGGCTATTATGCTATGCACAGCAATTCTATGGAATTCTGCGCTCTACTCTCTTCTAGTATGTTCTGCTTGTCTCTGCGGAGGCCAGAAATAGCGGCCACGGCCCCTAAGGCTGTGTTAGGTGGCGTTCGATTATGTTACGTTTGGTTATGTTGGGATAGTGTAGCTTAAGCTTTTACGCTTTTCGCAGCTCTTCCACGGATATCTGCGCTCTACATTACTCTGCTCTAGTCTGGTAGGCGCTGTGGTTGCCGGCAAAGCGGTCGCGGCACGTCAGGATGGATTTCGCCACGTTAGGCTAGGTTACGTTTGGTTGGGTTAGGTTCGGATATCTTTGACATTTCTGCTGCACACCGCGATTCTATGGATTTCAGCGCTCCACTCTCGTCTAATATTTTCTGCTTGGCTCTGGGGAGGGCAGCAATAGTGGTGGCGGCACGTTAGGTTGAGTTCGGTTACGTTTGGTAATGACACGATTGGTTAGGTTAGGATATTATGGCTATGACTTTTGCGCTATACACAGATATTCGGCGCATTTCGGCGCTTTGCTGTGCTCTAATAGGCCCTGCTGTGCTCTGGGGGGCCAGAAATAGTGGACGCGGCGCGTTGTGGATTATGTTACGTTTGGTTACGTTACGCTAGCTTGGATTAGGTTTGAATAGATTTGACTTTCGCGGTACACGCTTCCATTCGGTGGACTTCTACGCTCTACTGTGCTCCAGTAGGCTCGGCTTGGCTGTGGGGAAGCCAGCATTAGTGGTCTCGGCACGATAGATTGGGATAGGGTAAGCTTGGTTATGTTATATTATCTCTGGTTATGTTTGGATAGCTTCGACTTTTCGGCCAAACACTGCGATTCTATAGATTTCTGCGGCCTACTCCCCTTTATTATGCTCTGCTTGGCTCTGTGGAGGATAGCAATACTTGTCGCGGCACATTGGCTTGTGACTAATTACGTCTTGTTTTGTTAGGTTTGGTAGGGATGGGTTTAGATAGCTGTGACTTTTCTGCTATACGTTGCCTTTCTATGGACATCTGCGCTCTACGCTCAACTACTATGTTCTACTTGGCTATCGGGAGGCCGGCAGTAGTGGACTCGGGACGTTATCCTTAATTAGGCTACGTTTGTTTATATTACGTTTGGACAGCTTAGGATAGGATAGATTTGAGTTGCGTGCAATACACGGCTCCTCGGTGGATCTCTACGGTCTACATAGCCCTACTATACTCTGCTCCACCAAGGGGTGGACAGTTATTGTGTACTCAGCACGTTACTTTGGGTTAGGCTACGTATGATTTGGTTATGCTTTCTGGGTTTGGATAGGGTATATTTGATTATTGTGCTATACACAGATAGTTGGTCGATATATGTGCACTGCGTTCCTATACTAGCATCTGCTCGTTTTTGTGTTGGCCAGCAATATCGTTCGTGGCACATTTGGTTTGGTTATGTTACGTTTTGTTGGGTTATGCTAGGATATGTTTGATCAGCATGGCTTTGTCTTTTATCCTCTACACTCCCTACTCATTCGATATATGCGGTCTGCCTTGCTCTACTAGCATCTCCTTGTCTCTGTGGACGCCAGGAATACTGCTCTCGGGGCGTACGGTTTAATTACGTTACGTTTGGTTTGGCTTGGTTCGGTTTGGATAGGATAACTTTGACTTTTCTTCTGTAAACTGCTAATCTGTGGATTTCTGCGATCTTCATTGCTCCACTATAATTTTCTCGACCCTGGGGAGGCCACAAATGGTGGTCGCCGCGCGATATGCTGAATAAAGTTACGTTTCGGTAATGCTACGTTTGGAAAGATTGGGACAGGTTAGCATCGACTTTTGCGCTATACACTGCTATCCGTCGGATTCCTGTGCTCTACATTGCTCTGTTCGGTGTTGATGAACTGACTGTTCTTCGGTGAATTTCTGCGATCAACTATGCTCTAGTATGTTCCTCTATACTCTGCTAGACTTGGGGTAGGCCAGTACTGGTGGTTTCGGCACGTAAGGTTGAGTTTGGCTACGTTTGGTTAGGTTACGTTAGCCTGGGTTAGGTTTGGATAGCTTCGATTTGCGTGGTGTACACTGCTTTTCGGTGGATTTCTGTGCTCTACGTTGCCATAATATAATCTCCTTGTCTCTGGGGAGACCAGCAATAGTGGTCTCGGGCGTGAGGTTGCGTTACGTTACATTTGGCTACGTTACGTTTCGTAAGGTTAGGGTAGAATGGCTTCGACTTTTGTGATATGCACTGCTTTTCGGTGGTTCCCCGTGCCCTAATGTCCTCTGATGTTTTCTGCTTGAATCTGTGGAGGCCAGCAATAGTGATCTCGTCACGTTAGGTTGAGTTAGGCTACGATTGCGTAGGTTACGATTGGCTGTGCTAGGTACGCATTACCTTGAATTTTCTGCTACATACAGCTGTTCATTGAATTTCGGTGCTCCACTCTCCTCTAATCTGTTTTCCTCTGTTCTGTGTAGGGCAGCAATAGAGGTATCGTCACGTTAGGCTTTGTTATGTTACGTTGGATACGTTACGCTTAGCTGGGTTAGGATAGGATAGCTACGACTTTTGTGCTTTACACTGCCATTCGGTGGATTCCTGCGCTCTACTCTGCTCTAATGTTCCATGCTTGGATCTGGGGAGGACAGCAATGGTGTTCCCCGCCCGTTAGGTTGATTCAGGTTACGTTTGGTTAGGTTACGCTATGCTATGTTCGGTTTGGGCAACTTCGACTTTCGTGCTTTGGACTGTTATTCCGTGCATCTCTGTGCTCGACCGTGCTTTTTTTATTCTGCTTTGCCACGGGTAGGCCAGCAACGGTTTTTCCGATACGTTGGGTTGAGATATGTTACGTTTGGTTATGCGACAATTGTTTACGTTAGGGTTTGATAGCTTTGACTTTTGTGCAATACACAGCTATTCGCTGGACTTCTGCGCTTTACTGAGCCATAATATTCCCTGCATAGCCCTGGGGAGGCCGGCAATAGACGTCGCGGCACGTTAGGCTGAGACACGTTACGTTCGTTTGAGACAGGTTATGAATAGTTCGGTTAGGGTGCCTTTGACTTCCGTACTGTACACTGTTATTCGGTGGATTCCGGCGCTCTGCTCTGCTCCAATGTATTCTACTTTAGTCTGCGGATGCCAGCAATAATGGTCGCGGCAGGTTAGATTGAGTTAGGATACGCTTGGTTATGTTACGTTAGGTTAGGTTCGGAAAGGTAGTTTTGACTTTTGCGCTTTGCGCTGCTATTCGTTGGATTTCTGTGCACTAGTGTGGTTTAATATGTTCTGCTTGGCTCCAGGGAGGCCAGCAATAGTGGTCTCTGCACGGCATGATGAGTTATACTTCGTTTGCTTAGTTTAGGTTAGCTCAGGTAAGGACTGGGCATCTTGGACTTTTTTGCTTTACACTGCAATGCGGCGGGTTTCTGCGCTCTGCTGTGCTCTAGTATGGTCTGCTTGTGTTGTGGGATGCCAGCAGTAGTGTTTTCGGTACTTTAGCTTGATCTCGGTTAAGTTCGGTTTTGATAGGTTTGGCTATGTTAGGACAGGGTAGATATATATTTTGTGCTATGCAATGCTATTCTATTGATTTCTGCGCCCCTACTCTCATCCAATATGTTCTGCTTGGCTCTGTGGAGGGCAGCAATAGACGTCTCAGAACGTTAGGTTGTGTTAGGCCACGTTTTGCTACGTTATGCTTGGTTTGGTTAGGATACTATAGCTTTGACTTTTGTGCTGTACACTGCTGGTTCGTGGATTCCTGCGCACTACAGGGACAGAGTATGCTCCGCTTGGCTCTGTGGAGGCTAGCGGTAGCGGTCTCGGCACGTTTTGTTGCGTTAGGCTACGTTTGGTTAGTTTAGCTTAGTTCAGCTAAGGCCTTTATATCTTCGACTATTGTGCTACACGCTGCGATGCGGCGGATTTTTGGGACCTACTGCGCTCTAACATGTTCTCATTGGCTCGGTGGATGCCAGCAATATTGGTCTCGGCGCGCTAGGTTTAGTTTGGGTACGTTTGGCTATGTTAGGTTACGTTAAGTGCGGCAAGGGTAGCTCTGTCCTTCGTGTAATACACTGTTATTCTGTGGATTTCTGCGACCTACCCTGCTCAAATGTTTCCTGCTTGGCTCCGGCGATGTAGCAGTAGTGATCTCGGCCCGCTGTGTTGTGTCATGTTGGGTTTGGCTACGTTACTTTTGATTAGGTTAGGATAGGATAGCTCTGACTTTTGTGCTATACACAGTTATTCGGAGATTTCTGCGCGCCACTGTGATATAATGCTCCCTGCCTTGCTCTGGGTAGTCCAGAAGTAGTGGCCGCGGCGCGTTACGTTGCGTTAGCTTACGTTTGGTTATGTTGCGCTTGGTTAGTTTAGGAAAAGATGGGTTTGACTTCTGCGCTACACACTGGTATTCGGTGGATTTATGCGCTACATATTGCTATAATATCCTTCACTTGGATCTGGGGAGTCCAGCAACGGTATTCTCGGCCCGTTATGCTTAGTTAGGCAACGTCCGGTTGGGTTAGGTTAGGACAGTTTAGGCTAGGATACCTTCCGCGTTTGTGCTATACACTGCAATGAGGTGTATTACTGCGCTCTACTGTGATCTAGTGTATTCTGCTTGGCTCTTGGGAGGGCAGCAACAGTGGTGTCGGTACGATAGGGTGAGTCACGTTACGTGTGGTTACGCTATGGTTGGTCATGTTAGCATAGGATAGCAAAGACATTTGCGCTATACACTGATATACGGTTGATTTCTGCACCCTACTGTGCCCCAATATATTCTGCTTGGCTCTGTGGAGGCCAGCAATATTGGGCTCCTCGCGTTAGGCTGAGTTAAGCTACGTTCGGCTTCGCTGGGATTAGTTAAGTTTGATTACGGTGGCTTTGACTTTTTCGGTATACACTGCCATTCGGTCGATATCTGGGCTCCGCATTGCTCTGCTGACATCTGTTTTACTCTGTGGGAGACAGCAATAGTGGTCGTGGCTCGTTTGTTTGTCTTACGATAGTTTTGGTGTGGTTCAGGTAGGCTAAATTTGGTTAGGATGCCATTGACATTTGTTCAGTACAGTGGTGTTTGGTGGATTTCGGCGCTCTGTAACGATGTAATATGCTCTGCTCGAGACTCGGGAGGCCAGCAATAGCGGTCGCTGGACGTCAGGTTGCGTTAGTATAGGTTCCGTTCGGTTAGGTTACGATGAGTTAGGTTTGGGAAGCTTTGACTTTCGTGATTTATAGCCTTATTAGATGGAATCCTGCGCTGTGCAGTGCTCTGCTATGCCCTGCTCGAATGTGTGTAGACCATCAGTAGTGGTCGCTGCACGTTATATTGAGTCATATTACGTTTGGTTGTGCTACGATTAGTGAGGCTAGGAAACGATGCCTATAACTCCTTTGCTATACACTGCTATTGGGTGAACTTCTGCACTCTACTGTGCTGTCATGTGTTCTGCTCCGCCCTGGGGAACTCAGTAATAGTGGTCCAGGCACGTTAGGTAGGGTTATGTTACAGTTGGTTATGTTACGTTTGGTTAGGTTAGGCAAGGATAGCTTTGACTCTCGTGCTATACACTACTATTTGGTGGACTTCTGCGATACACTGTAATGTAATGTTCTCCTCTTTGCTCTGGGGTGGCCAGAAATTATGTCCGCAGCGCGTTAGCTTGTGTTAGGTTGCGTTCGTTTATGTTACGTTCGTTTCGGTTAGGACAAGATGGCTTTAACTTTTGTTCTATACTCCGCTATTTGCTCGACTTCTGCGCGATACTGTGCTCTAGTACGTTCCGCGCGGCTCTGGAGAGGCCAGCAGTAGTGCCATCGGCACGTTAGCCTTAGTTTAGTTACATGCGGTTATGATACGTTTGGTTAAGTTAGGATAGGGTAGCCGGGACTCTTGTGCTACATACTGCTAATCTGTGGTTCTCTGCGCTCTTCTCTCCACTAATATGTTCTGCTTGGCTCTCATAGATGCCCTGTCACGTTAGGTTGAGTTATGTTACATGTTATTACGTAACGTTTGGTTAGGGGAGTATAGGATAACTTTGACTTTTGTGCCATGCACTGCCATTCGTTTGGTTTCTGCGCTCTTCTGTGCTCTAATATGTTATCCTTGGCTCTTGGGTAGCCAACAATATTGGTCTCGGCTCGTTGGGCTGAGTCATGTTACGCTCGGTAACGTTGCGTTTGGTTAAGTTAGGATAGGATACTATTGACATTTGTTCTATACACCGCTATTCCGTAGAATTCTGTGCTCTACTGTGCTCTAGTGCGTTCCGCTTGGCCCTGGGGAGGTCAGGAATGGTGGTCTCTTCACGCTATTTTGATCTGTGCTATGTTTGGTTCGTTTATGCTAGTGCAGGTAAGGACTGGATACCTATGACCCTTGTACTGCACACTGAATTGCAGCAGGCTTCTACGCTCTGATGTCCTCTAGTACATTCTGCTTGCATCTGGGTAGGGCAGCAAGTGCGGTCGATTCAAGTTAGATTGGTTTAGGTTACGTCATTGCCTTTTGTCCCGTGCACTTCTGTTCGGTGGATTTCTGTGCTCTTAATTGCTTTACTATACTCAGCTCGACTTTGCGGTGACCAGCAGCAGTGGTCTCGGGACGTTAGGATAAGTTTGGATACGTTTGTTTATACTACGTTCAGGTATATTATTATAGGATAGAATTTACTTTTACGCTATAGACTGCCATTCGGTGGATGTCCACGCACCACATTGCTCTACTATAATCCCCTCGTCTCTGGGGAGGCCAGTAATAGTGGTTTCGGCACGTTATGTTGAGTTAGGCATCGTTCGGTTAGGTTATACTTGTTTCGGAAAAATTGGGTGTCTTTGGCTTTTCTGCTATGCTAGTCGATTCTATGGATTTTCATGCTCTACTCTCCGCTAATATGTTCAGCTAGGCTCTGAGGAGGGCTGCAATAGAAGTCTCCAAACGTTAGGAGGGGGTGGGATACGTTTGGTTACTTTACGCTTGGCCAGGGTAGGAGAGGATAGCATCGGCTTTTGTGCTATACACTGATATGCGATAGGTTTCTGAACTCTACTGTCCACTACTATGCTCTGCTTTGCTCTGGGATATCCAGAAGTAGTGATCCCCGCAAGCTAGGTTGAGTTATATTACGCTTGTCTTGAAACAGTTTTGACAGGTTTGGTTAAGATAGCTGTAACTTTCATGCTATGGACTGCTATTCCGTCGATATATGTGCACTGCGTCGCTCTGCTACCATCTCCTTGTCTTTTAGGAGGACAGTAATAGTGGTCTCCGCACGTTAGGTTGTCTTAGGCTACGTTTCATTAGACTATATCCGTTTGGGTTATGTTCGCATTGCTTCGACTTTCGTGGTATAAACTCTTGTTCTGTGGACATCTGCGCTCTCCTGCGCACTAGCATGATCTGCTTGCTTCTGGGGAGTAGAGCAATACTCTCCTCGGCACGCTATGTTTTGATAGGAAACGTTCGGTAAAGTTAGGTTAGAACATGTTGGGTGAGGATATCTTTGACTTTTGTGCCACACAGCAATGCGTTTGTTTACAGCGCTCTACTATGCTCTAGTGTATTCTGTTTGGCTCTGGGGATGCAAGAAATAGAGGCCTCGGCGCGTTAGGTTTAGTTAAGCAACGTTCGGTTATGTTACGTTTGGCTACTTTAGGATAGAGAAGCTTCGACTATTGTGCTACGCACTGAGATTCTATAAACGCCTGCGGTCTACTCTCCTCTAACATGCTCTGCCCGGCTCTGAGCAGCGCAGCAATAGTGGTGTCGGCACGTTAGGAAGATTTGTGTTTCGTTTGGTTACGTTACGTTTGGTTAAGTTAGAGCAGGGTAGCTTTGACTTTTGCGCTTTACACTGCTATTCGGTGTATATCTGCGGTCTGCGTTGCTCTACTAGCTTCCGCTTGTCTCTCGGGAGGCCAGCAATAGTGGTCGTGGCACGTTTCTTTGGGTTAGGCTACGTTCGTTACGGCTATACTGGCCTAGGTTATGTTAGGATTGCTTCGACCTTCGTCGTATAAACTGCTGTTCGGTGGCCTCTTGCGCTGTACTGTGCTCTAGTATGTGCTGCTTGGGTCTCGGGTGGAGAGCAATAGTGGTCTCGGCACACTAGTTAGGGATAGATAACGTGCGTTTGGTTATGTTACGTTTGGTTAGGTTAGCATAGGATAGCTTCGACTTTTATGCTATACACCGCTATTCGGTGGATTCCTGTGCTGTAGGTTACCCTATTATGCCCTGCTTGGCTCTGGAAAGCGCAGCAACAGCACTCTCGGCGGGTTACGTTCAATTAAGCTACGCTCGGTTAGGATAGGTTAGGGTATCTTTGACTTTTGTGCTAGACACTGCAATACGGCGGTAGCTGCGCTCTACTGTGCTCTATTATATTCTGATTTGCTCTGGGGACGAACGCGACAGTGGTCTAGGCACTTTAGGTTGAGTTAGGTTACGTTAGGTTTTACTATGCTTTGTTACATTAGGCTAGAGGACCTGAGAGTCTTGTACTGTACGCTGCAATTCGGCCGATTCCTGCGCACTACTCTGCTCTAATATGCTCTGTTTGGCGCTATGCATGCCAGCAATGGTGGTCTCGGCACGATAGGTTGAGTTAGGCTCTGTTTGGTTAGGCTAGGTTACGTCAGGCTAGGCTAGGGTGTCTTAGACTTTCGTGCTCTACCCTGCCATTCCGTGGTCCTGTGTGCTCTACTGAGCTCTACCATTTTCAGCTTGTCCCTGGCGAAGCCAGCAAAAGTGGTCGCGGCACGTTAGGTATTGTTACTCTTCGTTATGTTAGGTCAAGTTAGACGTGGTTAGGTTAGGGTATCTTTTACATTTGTGATACACATTGCTATTTGGGGGCTTTCTGCGCTCCCTTGTTCTCTACTATACTTTGCTCGACACTCTGGATGCCAACAATACTGGTTGCGGCACGTTAGGTTTAGTTATGATACGTTCGGTCAGACCCGGGTACGTTGCGTTAAGTAAGGGTAGCGTCGACTTTCGGCTTATAAACTGTTATTATGTGGAGTCCTGCGCTCCACCGTGCTCTACTATACTCTGCTCGAAACTAGAGAGCCCAGCGATAGTGGTCGCGACACGTTACTTTAGGTTATGTTACGTTTGGTTATGCTACGATTTGTTAGGTGAGGAAACGGTGGCTCTATCCTTTGCGCTGTTCACTGCTATTCGTTGCAATTCTGCCCCGTACCGTGCCCTAATATTATCTGCTTTACTGTGGGAGCTACGTAATTGTGATCTAGGCACGTTAGGCTTTGTTAGGTTGCCGTTGGTTATGTTGTGTTTGATTAGGTTAAGCCAGGATAGCTTTGACTTTTGTGGCATATACTGCTATTCAGTGTAATTCGGCGCACCACTGTTACCGTACATATCTGCTAGGCTCTGGAGAGGCCAGAAATATTGTCCGCGACGCGTTAGGATTTGTTAGGTTACGCGTGGTTATGTTACGTTTGGTTAGGTCACGAAGGGACACCTGTGACTTTACTGCTTTACGCTGCTTTTCGGTGGATCTCTGCGCTCTTGGTTGCTCTACGTTACCCTAATCGACACTGGGGAGGCCAGCAATGGCGGTCGTGGCACGATAGGTTCAGTTTGGTTACGCTTTGTTTGGTTAGGTTAGGCTAGGTTTGGTCATGATGGCTTTAGCATTTGTGCTGTATACAGCCGTTCGGTGAGTTCCTGTGCTCTACTGTACGACAATATGCTCCGCTTGCTTCTGGAGAGGACAGCAATTGTTGTCTCGGGCGTTGCGTTGGGTTATGTTACTTTCGGTTACGTTACGTTTTGTTAGGTTAGGGTAGAGTAGCCTTGAATTTATTGAAGTACACTGCTGTTCGGTGGTTTTCTGTGGCCCACTTTCCTCTAATATTCTCTGCTTGGATCTGTGGAGGCCAGCAATATCGGTCACGACACGTTAGGTTGGGTTTGGCTGCGTTTGCGTAGGTTACGTTTGCCTGGGTTAGGTTCCGAATTCCTTGAATTTTCTGCTACAAACTGCGGTTCTATGTGTTTCGGTACTCCACTCCCCTCTAATCTGTTTTGCTTGGATCTGGGTTGGGAGGCAATATGGCCTCGTCACGCTAGGTTTTTTTTATGTTACGTTTGGTTACGTTACGCTTGGCAAGGTTAGGACATGATAGCTACGACTTTTCTGTTTTTTACTGCTATGCGGCGGATCTGTGCACTCTACTGGGTTCTAATATTCCCTGCTTGGTTTTGGGGAGGCCATCAATAATGTTCTCGGAAAGTTAGGTTGAGTCAGGCTACGGTTGGTTAGGTTAGGTTACGTTAAGTTCGGTAGATATATTCTGGTCTTTCGAACTATGCACTGTTATTCGCTGGATTTCTGAGTTCTTCTGCGGTCTACTATGTTCGGCTTAGCCCTGTGGATGCCAGCAATATTGGCCTCGGCACGTTACATTAGGTTTTGTTACGTTTGCATTTATTATGTTTGGATAGGTTACGAAAGGACAAAGGTGACTTTTGTGCTATACACAGCTATTCGCAGGATTTCTGCGCTCCACATCGCTGTGCTATAATCTGTCCGACTCTCGCGAGGACAGTAATTGTAGTCTAGGTACGTTAGGTAGGGTTAGGCTACTTTTGGCTAGGTTACGTTTGTTTGGGTTATGTTTGAATAGATTTGTCTTTCGTGGTAAACACTGTTATGTAGTGGATTTCTGCGTCCTACAGTACTCTACTCTATTCTGCTTGGCTTTGGGGTTCCAGCAATAGTGTTCGCGCCAGGATACGTTGAGTTACGCTTCATTTGGTCAGGTTACGTTGGTTTGGGCTAGTTTTGTATAGCTACGACTTTGCTGCTGTATGCTGCGGTCCTATGGATTACTGCTCTCTACTCCCTCTAATATGCTCTGCTTGGCTCTGGGGAGGCCAGCAATACCTGTCACCGGACGATAGGTTGAGTTGGGTTACGTTCGGCTAGGTTCAGTTGGCTGTGTGTGGCTTGTATATGTTTGACTTTTGTGCTCAGCACTGCTATTCTATGCACATCTGCGCTCTTCTGTGCGCTATTGAACTCTGCTTGTCCGCAGGGACGCCAGTAACGGTGGCTGCGGCCCGTTAGGTTGAGTTATGTTACGTTCGGTTAGGTTCGGTTAGGTTAGGTTAGGTTAGGTCAGTATATATTTGACTTTTCTGACATAAACCGCAATGCGGTGGATTTCCGCGCTCTTCTGTCCTCTAGTATCTTCCGCGTGACTACGCAGAGGCCAGCAACAGTGGCCTCTGTACGATAGGTTGAGTTGGGTTCCGTTCGGTTGGGCTACGTTTGTCTGGGTTAGGTTAGGATATCTTTGATGTTTCTGCTGTTCATTGCCATCCTGTGGACCCTGCGCTCTACACGCCTATAATATGTTCTGCTTGGCTATGTGGGCTCCAGCAGTATCGGGCTCGTATCGTTGGTTTAGTTAGTTTACGTTTGGTCTTGTTAGGTTAGGCCAGGTTAGGTCAGAATTTCTTTGGCTTCTGTGCTATACACTGCTATTTAGTGGCTCTGTGCGCTCTACTGTGCTCCAGTGTATTCTGCTTGTCGCTGGGGAGGACAGCAACGTGGTTCCGTTCGGTTGGGCTACGTTTGTCTGGGTTAGGTTAGGATATCTTTGATGTTTCTGCTGTTCATTGCCATCCTGTGGACCCTGCGCTCTACACGCCTCTAATATGTTCTGCTTGGCTATGTGGGCTCCAGCAGTATCGGGCTCGTATCGTTGGTTTAGTTAGTTTACGTTTGGTCTTATTAGGTTAGGCCAGGTTAGGTCAGAATTTCTTTGGCTTCTGTGCTATACACTGCTATTTAGTGGCTCTGCGCGCTCTACTGTGCTCCAGTGTATTCTGCTTGTCGCTGGGGAGGACAGCAACAGTGGTCACGGCATGTCGGTTTGAGTTAGGTTACGTGCGGTTGGGTAAGGTTTGGCTAGGTTGGGTCAGGATATATTAGACTTTAGTGATATACACTGCTGTTCGGAAGATTTCTGCGCTCTCAATTACCCTGCTATACACCGCATAGCTTTCGCGAGGCCGGCAATATCGGCCGTGGCACGTAAGTTTGGGATATGTTACGTCTGCTTATGTTTCGTTTGGTTAGGATTGATTACGAGAGCTTTGATTTTTGTGCTTGCGCTCTACACGCCTCTAATATGTTCTGCTTGGCTATGTGGGCTCCAGCAGTATCGGGCTCGTATCGTTGGTTTAGTTAGTTTACGTTTGGTCTTATTAGGTTAGGCCAGGTTAGGTCAGAATTTCTTTGGCTTCTGTGCTATACACTGCTATTTAGTGGCTCTGCGCGCTCTACTGTGCTCCAGTGTATTCTGCTTGTCGCTGGGGAGGACAGCAACAGTGGTCACGGCATGTCGGTTTGAGTTAGGTTACGTGCGGTTGGGTAAGGTTTGGCTAGGTTGGGTCAGGATATATTAGACTTTAGTGATATACACTGCTGTTCGGAAGATTTCTGCGCTCTCAATTACCCTGCTATACACCGCATAGCTTTCGCGAGGCCGGCAATATCGGCCGTGGCACGTAAGTTTGGGATATGTTACGTCTGCTTATGTTTCGTTTGGTTAGGATTGATTACGAGAGCTTTGATTTTTGTGCTTACACTGCTGCTCGGTGGATTTTTGCGCACTTGTCTGCTGTAGGTTGCTCTGCTTTGTGCCGTGAGGCCAGAAAAGTGGTCTCGGCGCATAAGGTTGTGTTAGGCTGCGTATGGTTTCGTTACGTTTGGTTAGTTTAGTATAGGATAGCTTTGACTTTTGTGCTATGCACTGCTCTTCGGTGGGTTTGTGCACTTTACTGAGCCATAATATGCCCTGCTCGGCGCTGTGGATTCCAGCAATAGTGGTCTCGGCACGTTAGGTTCAGTTAGGCGTCGTCTGGCTAGGTTAAGTTGTGTCAGGTTAGTCTGGGATATTTTTGACTTTTGTGCTTTGGATATTTTTGACTAAAGTGCGGCGGGTTTCAGCGATCTCCGGTGCTCTAGCATATTCTGCATTGCTCTGTGATGTTCAGCAATAGTAGTGTAGGCACGATAGCTTGGGGCAGGTGCCGTGGCACGTAAGTTTGGGATATGTTACGTCTGCTTATGTTTCGTTTGGTTAGGATTGATTACGAGAGCTTTGATTTTTGTGCTTACACTGCTGCTCGGTGGATTTTTGCGCACTTGTCTGCTGTAGGTTGCTCTGCTTTGTGCCGTGAGGCCAGAAAAGTGGTCTCGGCGCATAAGGTTGTGTTAGTCTGCGTATGGTTTCGTTACGTTTGGTTAGTTTAGTATAGGATAGCTTTGACTTTTGTGCTATGCACTGCTCTTCGGTGGGTTTGTGCACTTTACTGAGCCATAATATGCCCTGCTCGGCGCTGTGGATTCCAGCAATAGTGGTCTCGGCACGTTAGGTTCAGTTAGGCGTCGTCTGGCTAGGTTAAGTTGTGTCAGGTTAGTCTGGGATATTTTTGACTTTTGTGCTTTGGATATTTTTGACTAAAGTGCGGCGGGTTTCAGCGATCTCCGGTGCTCTAGCATATTCTGCATTGCTCTGTGATGTTCAGCAATAGTAGTGTAGGCACGATAGCTTGGGGCAGGTTACGTATAGTTACGTCTCGTTTGGTTATTGTTGGTTAGGATAGCATCGACTTCTGTGATATACACTGCTATTCGGTGGATTTCCGGTATCCACTCTGCTCTAGTATGTTCTGCTTTGTGCCGTGAGGCCAGAAAAGTGGTCTCGGCGCATAAGGTTGTGTTAGGCTGCGTATTGTTTCGTTACGTTTGGTTAGTTCAGTATAGGATAGCTTTGACTTTTGTGCTATGCACTGCTCTTCGGTGGGTTTGTGCACTTTACTGAGCCATAATATGCCCTGCTCGGCGCTGTGGATTCCAGCAATGGTGGTCTCGGCACGTTAGGTTGAGTTAGGCGTCGTCAGGCTAGGTTAAGTTGTGTGAGGTTAGTCTGGGATATTTTTGACTTTTGTGCTTTGGATATTTTTGACTAAAGTGCGGCGGGTTTCAGCGATCTCCGGTGCTCTAGCATATTCTGCATTGCTCTGTGATGTTCAGCATTAGTAGTGTAGGCACGATAGCTTGGGGCAGATTACGTATAGTTACGTCTCGTTTGGTTATTGTTGGTTAGGATAGCATCGACTTCTGTGATATACACTGCTATTCGGTGGATTTCCGGTATTCACTCTGCTCTAGTATGTTCTGCTTGGCTCTGTGGTAGCCAATAATGGTGGTCTCGGCGCGTTAGTTTGAGATACGGGACGTTTGGTCTGGTTGTGCTGGCTTTGGCTGGATTCGGATAGCTCCGACTCTTCTGCAACACACTGCGGTTGTACGGATTTCTGCTCCATACTCTACTGCATTGTGGTCTGCTTGGCTCCGCTGAGGCCAGCAGTACTCGACGCGGCACGATAGGCTGAGCTAGGTTATGTTTGGTTAGGTTAGGTTGGGTTGGGTTATGTCATGATAGCCTTGACTTTTGTGCTCAACACTTATATTCTGTGGACCTGTGTGGTCTGCAGTGCTCTACCGTATTCTACTCGTCTCTGGGGAAGCCAGCAATATTGGACTCGGCTCGTTAGGTTTAGTTATTCTACGTTTGGTTCAGGCTAGGTTATGCCAGGTTAGGTCAAGATATCTTTGCCTTTTGTCCTATACACTGCTATTTGATGGCTTTTTGCGCTCCACTGTGCTCTAGTGCATTCTGCTTGGCTCTGGCAGTGCCAATAATGGTGGTCTGGGAACGTTAGGTTGAGATAGGACACGGTTGGGAATGTTATCTGAGCTTTGGTTAGACGTGGATAGCTTCGACTTTTCCGCTTTACACAGCGATTCTATGGATTTCTGCGCCATGCTCCACTCTATTATGTTCTGCTTGGCCCTGTGGAGGCCAGCAACGCTGTTCGCGGCACGACAGGCTGAGTTAGGTTACGTTAGACTTTGTTAGGTGCTGTTGGGTTAGGTTAGGTTAGCTTTGACTTACGTGATCAACACTAATATTCTATGGACCGGTGTGCTCCACTGTGCTCTATAATATTCCGCTTGTCTCTGGAGAGGCCAGCAGTAGTGGTCGTAGCACAATAGGTTTTTGTTATGCTACGTTTGGTAATGTTACGACTTGTTACGTTAGGACAGGATAGCTGTGTCGTTTGCGCTATACGCCGCAATTCGATGGATTGCTACGCACTACATTGCTCTACTCCACCCTGCTCAAATCGCGGGAGGCCAGTAATAGATATCTCGGTCCGTTAGGTTGTGTCAGGCTGCGATTGGTTGGGTTATATTATTTAGGGTTAGGTTCGGATTGCTTCGGCTTTCGTGGTATAATCTGTTGTTCGGCGGAATTCTGCGCTTGACTGCGCTCTAGTAAGTTCTGCATGGCCCTAAGGAGGGCAGCAATGGTGGGTAGGCATGTTAGGCTGTGTTAGGTTACGCTTGGCTGTAGTATGCTTCGTTAAGTCAGGATTGAGTAGCTGACTTTTGTGCCATACACTGTCGTCAGATGGACTCTACTGTGCTCTAATACGTTCTGCTTCTCTCTGGAGAGGCCAGCAATAGAGATCTCGGCACATTGGGTTGAGTTATGTCAGGTTAGGTTAGGTTACGTTTGGTTAGGTTAGGATAGGATAGCTTTAGCTTTCGACCTATGCACTGTTATTCGGAGGACTTCTGCCCTCTATATTGCTCTAATACGATTGACTTGGCTCTGGGAAAGCCAACCATAGTGGTCTCGGCACGCTGTGTTTTGTTGGAGTACGTTAAACTAGTCCATTTTGGTTCAGTTAGGCCTTGGATACCTTCGACTGTTGTGTTATACGCAGCAATTCGGCTGATTTCTGCGCTCTGCTGTTCCCTAGAATATTCTGCTTGGCTCTGGGCAGGGCAGCAATAGTGGTCCCTCCACGATGTGTTGGAGAATGTTACGACTGTTTATGTTACTATTGGTGAGGTTAGGATATGCTCGCATTGACTTTTATGCCCTACACTGCTATTCGGTAGGTATCTGCGCACTACTGCGCTATAGTACACTCTGCTTTTCTCTGGGGACGCCAGCCATAGTGTCCTCGGCACGTTAGAATGAATTAGGTTTCGTTTGGTTATGTTAGATTTAGCCTCGTTAGGGCAGTATACCTTCCGCTTTTGCGCCATACACTGCTTCTTGGTGGATTTCTGCGCTCCATATTACTCTAATACGCTCTGCTTGGCACCCGGTAGGCCGGCCATAGTGTTCTCGGCACGTTAGTTTGGGTTCGGTTACGTTGGTTTATGTTACGTATGTTTAGAATAGGATAGCGTAGCAATGACTTTTGTGCTATACTCTTCTACTCTATGGATTTCTGCCCTCTACTCTTCCCAAATATGTTCTGCATGGCTCTCCGGATGGCAGCAATATACAACTAGCCAGGTCATGTTGAGATAGGTCAGACTCGTTTCCGTTACGTGTGGTTATGGTAGGACAGGTTGTCTTTGACTTTTGTTGTATTCACTGCTATTCGGTAAATTTCTGTGCTCGACATTGCTCTAATATGCTCTGGTTGACTCTGTGGAGGACAGAAATGGTGGACTCGTCACGTTAGGTTAGGTTATGTTTCGATTGGCTACGTTACGCTTGGTTAGGTTAGTATAAGATAGCTTTCGGTTTTTTGTTACGCCCTGCTATTAGGTGAAATTTCTGCGATCTGCTGTGCTCTAATATTTTCTGCATGGCTGTGGGGAGTCCAGTAACAGTGGTCGCAGCACGGTAGAATGAGTCTGGTTACGGTTCGTTGTGTTACGTTTGGATTAGATAGGGTAGTCTGGCTTTGACTTTCGTGTTGTACGCTGTCGTTCAGTGGATTCCTGACCAATTGAATGCTCTACTATATTCTGCTTGGCCCTGGGTAGGCTAACAATGGTCTTCGCGGCACGTCATGTTGGGTTAGGCTACGCTTGACTAGGCTAGGATAGGGCAAGTTTTGTTAGGATATCTCTGGCTTTTGTGCTATACACTGCAATGCGGTGGATTTCTGCGCTCTGCTATACTCTAGTACATAATGCTGGGCTCCGCGGAGGGGAGGAATTGTGTCCCGGGCATATCAGGCTGTGTTAGGTTTCGTTCGGTTATGTTCCTTTGGTTAGATTAGGTTAGGGTAGCTATGACATTTGTACTACACACTGCGATTCTATAGACTTCAGCCCTTTACTCTCCGCTCATATGTTCTGCCTGGCCCTGGGGAGGGCAGCAATAGGCGTATCGTCACGTTACGTTTGGTTAAGTTACGTTATGTTACGTTACGTGTAGTTAGGTTAGGTCAGGTTATCTTTGACTTTTGTGCTATACACTGCTATTGCGCCGTCTTCTACGCTTTGCTGTGCTCTAATATGTTCTGCTTGCGTTGGGGGGGG
>NW_016908561.1:409890-414901 GCF_001483705.2 Eufriesea mexicana | reverse complement strand
TGCGTTGGGGGGGGGGGGCAGCAGCAGCAGTCTCGGCACGTTAGAAAGTGCTAGGCTACGCTTTGATAGATCAGGTTAGTTCAGATATGGTTTGAATATCTTTGACTTTTGTTTCATGCACTGCATGCAGCGGATTTCTGCGCTCTACTGTTCTCTAGTATATTCTGCTTGTCTCTGGGAACGCCAGCAATAGTGGTCCCACCAAGTTGCCTTGAATAATTTTACGACAGTATCTGTTACAATTAGATGTACTAGAAAATTGTGGCTTTGACTTTTGTGCTATACACAGGTATTCGGTGCCTTTCTGCGCTCTATATTGATCTAATACGATCTTCTTGGCTCTGGGGTGGCCAGCAATCGTGGTCTCGGCACGTTCGATCGAGTTAGCCTATGTTTGGATAGGTTAGGGTAAGTTATGTTATGTTAGAACATCTTCGACTTTTGTGCTATACACTGCTATGCGGCAGACCTCTGCGCTCTACTGTGCTGTAGGACTTTCTGCTTGGCTCCGTGGATGGGGCAATAGTGTCCACGGCACGTTAGGCAGGGATTGGTTACGTTCGTTTATGTTACGCTTGGTTAGGTTGGTATAGTGCAGCTACAACTCTTGTGCTGTACACTGTGTTTCTATAAATTTCTGCATCCTACCCCCATCTCATCTGTTCTGCTTGACTCTGGGGACGGTAGCAATAATGGTCTCGGCGCGTTATGTTGAGTTAGAATAGGTTTGGTTAGTTTAGGTTGGCCAGGTGAGGCCTGGATACCTCAGACTTCTGTGCTGTTCACTGCATAGCTGCAGATATCTTCGTTCCACGGGTATCCAGCATATTCTGCTTGGCTCTGCGAGCCAGCAACTTTGTCCTCGAAACGTCATGCTGGATTAGGTTCAGTTTGGTTGCGTTACGTTTGGTTAGGTTAGGATAGGGTAGCTTTGGCCTTTGTGCTATGCACTGATACTCGGTGGATTTCTGCAATCTTCTGTGCTCTAGTACGTTCTGCTTGGTCTTGGGGTGACAGCAATAGTGTCCTCAACAGGTAGTGTTATGAGAGCGTAAGTTTGGGTCTTCTAGTTTAGTTCAGGTAGGGTATTGGTACCTTTGACTGTTGTGCTATACGCTGCAATTCGGCGGACTTCTGCGCTCTGCTGTGCTCTGGTGAGTTTGCTTGGCTCTGGAAATGTCAGCAATATTGTCCTCGGCACGTTGGGTTGAGTTCGGTTTGGTTCTCTTATGTTTCGTATGATTAGTAGATGATAGGGTAGCTCTGACTTTTGTGCTGTACACTACTATTCTATGGATTTCAGCCTTCTACTCCTCCCAAATATGTCCTGCATGGCTCTCTGGATGGAAACATTGGACAACTCGTCACGTTAGGTTAAGGTACGTTACGTTCGGTTACGTAACGTGTGGTTAAGGTAAGACAGAGTGTCTTTGACCCTCGTGCTATGAACTGCCGTTGCGTCCTTTTCTACGCTCTACTCTTCTCTCATATGCTCTGCTTTGCCCTGTGGATGGTGGGAATTATGGCCTCCGCACGATACGTTGGGTTAAGCTACGTTCCGTTAGGTTTGGTTAGACAGGTGAGGCCTTGATATCTTTGACTGTTGCGCTGCACTCTGCAATGCGGCGGATATCTGCCATCTAATCTTTTCTAGTATATTCTTCGTAGCTCAGGAGAGTCCAGCAACAGTGGTCTCGGCAAGTTACGTTAAGATATGTTGCGTTTGTTATGTTACGTTTGATTTGGTTACTGTGTCGTAGCTTTGACTTTTATACTATACGTTGATATTCGGCGGTCTTGTGCGATCTACTGTGCTCTAGTATATTCTGCTTGACCCTGGGCAGGCCAGAATTATTGGTGGCGGCATGTAAGGTTGAGTTAGTTTACGTTTGAATGTGTTACGCTTGGCTAGGTTAGGAGTAGGTATCGTAGACTTTTGTTGTATACAATGCGATTCTGTCGACTTCTGCGCTCTACTCTCATATTACATGTTCTGCTAGGATCCGGAGAGGGCTGCAATGGATGTTTCGGAACGTTAGGTTGTGCGTTGTGACGCTTGGTTGCGTTACGTTTGGTTAGGGTAGGAAAATGTAGGATCGGTTTTTGTGCTATGCACTGCTGTTCGTTGGATTTCTGCGCTCTACATCGATGAGCTATACTCTGTTCGACTCTCGGGATGCCAGAAGTAGTGGCCTCAGTTGTTGGCTCGTGATACGTTACGTTTGGCTATGTTACGTTTGGCTAGGTTGTGACAGGATAGCTTTGAAATTTTTGTGCGCTGCACTGCAATGCGGTGGATGTCTGCGATCTACTGCGCACTAGTATACTCCGCTGGGCTCTGGGTAGGCCAGCAATAGTGTCCTCGGCACGTTAAGTTGAGTTAGGTAACATTCGGTTTTGTTACGCTTGGTTAGGTTAGGGTACGGTAGGTTTCACCTTTCTGCTGTACACGGCTATTTGTTGGATTTTTGCAGTCTACTGTGCTCTAATACGTTTTACTTGTATTTGTGGAGGCCAGAAATAGTGGTCTCAACACTTTACGATGAGTTGCACTAAGTTTGGCTGGTATAGGTTAGGACATGTTAGGTTATGATTACCTCCACCTTGTGCTATACACAGCATTGCGGTGGATTTCTGCGCTCCACTTTTATCTAGTGTATCCTGTATAGCTCTGGAGCTTCCAGCAACAGCGGTCTCCGCACGTTAGGCCGAGGAATGCTGCGTCTGTTCATGACGCATTTGGTTATGGTAGTATAATATAGCTTAGACTTTTGTTCTCTACTCTGCTATGCGGTAGATTTCTGCGCTCTGCTCTGCTCCAATATGCTCTGCTTGGCTCTGCGGAGGCCAGTAATGGTGTCTCGGCAAGTTAGGGTGACTTAGGTTACGTTTGGTTAGGCATGGTTAGGTAGGTTTGGTTGGGGCTTCTTTGGCTGTTGCGCTATAAGTTGCTGTTCGGACAAATCCTGCGCCCTATGTTGCACTACTCTTCTCTGCTCAACATAGTCGAAGCGAGCAGTATTGGTCGTGGCAGGTTAGTTGGGGTTAGGTTACGCTTGGTTAGGTGAGGTAAGGTTATATTTGATCGGTATAGCTCTGACATTCGTGTTATACGCCGTTGTTCTATGTATTTCTATTATCTAGCGCATTCTGCACGTCACTCGTGGGCCAGCAGCAGAGTTCGCGTCACATTCTATTGGACTTTGCTTCGCAGCGCTAAGTTAGGTTAGGTCAGGTGATGCTATGATATCTTTCACTATTGTGCTATACATCGCAACGCGGTGGATATCTGTGCTCTGCTTACGCTAGTAAATTATGCTTAGCTCTGGCGAGGCCAGCTGCGGTCGTCTCCGCACGTTAGTTTTCGTTAAGCTACGTATGTTTGTGCTACGTGTGGTAATGTTATGATAGGTTGGCTTTGACTTTTGTGCTATAAACTGCTACTCGGTGGATTTCTACGCTCTACTGTGTTCTAATATGTTCTGATTGGGTCTGGGGAGGCCAGTCATAGTTGCTTCGTCACGTTAGGTTTGGTTATGTTACGTTTGGTTCGGTTAGGTTAGGTAGGTTTGGTAAGTCTTTCTTTGACTTTTGTGCTGTATATTGCTGTTCGGTCGATTCCTGCGCTATACATTGCTCTAGTATAATCCGCTCGAATCTGGGGACGCCAGCAGTGGTAGTCGTGGCAGGTTACGATGTGTCATGTTACGAACGGTTAGTTTAAGTTCGTTACGTTTGATCAGGATAACCTTGAATCTCGCGGTGGACTCCGCTATTCAGTGGACTACTGTGATCTACAGCGATGTACTATATCCGGCACGGAATTGGGGAGCTGGCAGGTGCGGCCGCGGCATTTTATGTTGAGTTAGGCTACGCTTGGTTAAGTTAGGTTAGATCAGGTAATGTTCGGATATCCTTGACTTTTGTGCTATTCACTGCAATGCGGCGGTGCCCTGCTCTCTTTCTGGTGCTGTAGTACATTCTGCTTGGCTCCGCGGGGGCCAGCTAAGGTTGTCTCAGTGCTGTAGGTTGAGTTAGGTTACGCTTGCTAACGTTATGTTTGGTTAGGTCAGGAGACCTTAACTTTGACTTCTGTGCTATATACTGCATTTCGGAGGATTTCTGCGCTCTATGCTACTCTGCTATATCCTTCTCGATACTGGAGATGCCAGAAACAGTGGTCTCGGCATGTCAGGTAGAGTTATGCTACGATTTGTTGTGTTACGCTTAGATATGTTAGGATAGGTTAGCTTCCCCTTTCGTCCTTTACACAGTAATTCCGTGGATTTCTGCGAGCTACCGTGCTATAATAAACTCTATTTGGCTCTGGGGACGACAGCAATAATGGACCCGGCACGTTATGCTTTGATAGACTACGTTTGGTTAGACTATGTTAGGCCATGTTGGGTTTGGATGTCATTGACTCTTGAGCTATATACCGCTTTTCGGTGGGCTTCTGCTATCCATCGTTCGCTAATGTATCCTGCTTGGCTGTGGGGAGGCCAGCAATATTGGTCTTGGCACGTTATGTTGTGCTAGACTATGGTTTGTTAAGTTAGGTTAGGTCATGTTCGGTTAGGATATCTCTGACCCTTGTGCTATACACTGCAATGCGGTGGATTGCTGCGCTCTACTGTCATGTAGCATATTCTGCTTGGCACTGGGGATGCCAGAAGCGTTGGTCTCGGCACGTTAGGCTGAGCTAATCCACGTTTGGTTATGTTACGTTTGGATAGGTCAGGATAAAGTAGCTTAGACCTTTTGCTATAAACTGCAAGTCGGTGGATTGCTGCGTTCTAGGTATCTCTACTATACTCTGCTCGTCTCTGGGTTTGCCAGAAACTGTGGTCACGGCCTGTTGTGTTGAGCTAGGTTACGTTCGGCTATGTCACGATTGCCTCGTTACGATAGGATAGCTTTGACTTTTTGTGCTGCGCACTGCTACTTGGTTGATGTCTATGTCCTACTGTGCTCGAGTATACTCCGCTAGGCTCTGGGAAGGCCAGCAATA
>NW_016908561.1:397747-409617 GCF_001483705.2 Eufriesea mexicana | reverse complement strand
GGGGGGGGGGGGGGGGGGGGCGGCAGTAGATTTCTCGTAACGTAAGGTTGAGATATGCAACGCCTGGTTGCGTTACATATGGCTAGGGTAGGAAAAGGTTGGTTTGGCTTCTGTGATATATGCCTTAACGCGGTGGACGCCTTCGCTCTACTGTGCTCTGCTACTCTCTGCGCGACTCTGGAGCGGTCAGCAATACTGGCCGTGGCACGTTACGGTGAGTTATGTTACGTTCTGTTATGTCTGGTTCGGCCTTGTTTGGTATTGATTGATCGGGCTATCGTGCTATACACTGTTTTCCGGTGGACTCCGCCGCTCTGCTGTGCTCAAATACGCTCTATTTGTCTCTGGGGAACAGCAATAGTGGCCCCGTATGCCGAGTAACGCTGCGTTTGGCACTGTTAGGTTAGGTCAGGTTAGGCTAGGATATCTCTCACTTTGCACTGTTCACTGCAATGCGGTGGATGCTTGCGCTCTACTGTGCTCTGCTTTACTCTGCTCGCCTCTGTGATGGCCGGCAGTTCTGTTCGCGGTTCGTTGGGTTGCGTTATATTACGTACAGTTGTGTTAGGTTAGGCGTGGTTAGGTTATGATTGACTTGACTCTCGTGCCGTATACTGGTATAAGGTGGATTCCTACGATCTACTGTGCTCTATTATATTCTGCTTAGGCTCGGGGGAAGCCAGAAGCCGTGGAAGCGGCTCGTTATTTTCGGTTAGGCTACGATCGCTTATGTTAGGTTAGGCCAGGTTATGTTATGATACCTTCGACCTTTGTGCTGTACATTGCAATGCGGCTGAATTCTGCGCTATACTGCGCTCTAGTGTATTCTGCGTGTCTCTGCGGTGGCCAGCAATAGTGGTGTCGGTGCGTTGGGTTGTGTTTGGCTACTCTTTGTTATGTTAGGTTAGGCCAGGTAATGTTAGTGTATCTCTAACTTTTGTGCTACACACTGCAATGCGGCAAACTTCTGCATTCTACATTGCCCTAGTATATCCTGCTTGGCTCTGTAGGGGCCAGCAACAGTGCTGTCGGCACGTTACGCTGAGTTACGCCACGTTTGGGTGGCTTAGGTTAGTTCAGGTTAGGTTAGAGTTTCTTTCACTTTTGCGCGATACCCTGCAATGCGGTGGATGTCTGCGCACTACTGTGCTCTAGTATATAATGCTTGGCTGTGGGGAGGCCAGCAATATTGTTCTTGGCACGTTAGGCTGGGTTAGGTTACGTTTGGCTTGGTTAGGTTATGCTAGGTTCGGTTATGATACCTCCGACTTCCGTGTTATACACCGTTACTATGTGGATTTCTGTTATCTGCAGTCCTCCACTATATTCTGCATGGCACTGGCGGTACTGCAGCTACGTTCGCGTCAAGTTATGTTTAGTTAGTGTACGGTTGGTCAGGTAGGGTTCTGCAGGTAAGGTTATTGTATCATTGGCTTCTGAGCTCTACACTGAAATGCGGCTAATTTCTGCACTCTACAGTGCTCTAGTATATTGTGCTTGCCTTTGGGTAGGCCAACAGCGGCGGTATCGGTGCGTTATTTTGAGTTACGTTACGTATGGCTATGCTACGTTTCGTTAGGTTGTCACGAGGTAGCTTTGACTTTGCGATATGCACGGCGATTCCATGCCTTTCTGCGCTCTACTGTCCTCTAGCATGACCTGCTTGGCACTTGGGTGGGCAGCAATAGAGGTCCCGGCGCGTTAGATTGTGCTTGATTTGGCCCGGTTACGTTAAGTTTGTGTTGGCTAGGACAGTGTAGCCTTGACGTTTGCGCTACACAATGTTATTAGGTGGATTTCTGCGCCCTAATGTGCCCTAATATTTACTGCACGGCCGAGGGGAGTCCAGGGATAGCAGTCTCTGCACGTTATACTGAGATATATTACGCTTGGTTGGGTTACGTTGGGACAGGTGCGGTCGGGTTATTTTCAACTCTTGTGCTGCAAACTGCAACCTGGTCGATTTCAGCGCGCTACTGTGCCTTACTATACTCTGCTCGACGCTGGAGAGGCCAGCGATAGTGATCTCGACACGTTAGGTTGAGATAGGTGACGTTTGGTTGGGTTATGGTAGGTTAAGTTCGGGTACGATGGCATTGACTTTCTTGGCCGGCAGTTCTGTTCGCGGTTCGTTGGGTTGCGTTATATTACGTACAGTTGTGTTAGGTTAGGCGTGGTTAGGTTATGATTGACTTGACTCTCGTGCCGTATACTGCTATACGGTGGATTCCTACGATCTACTGTGCTCTATTATATTCTGCTTAGGCTCTGGGGAAGCCAGAAGCCGTGGAAGCGGCACGTTATTTTCGGTTAGGCTACGATCGCTTATGTTAGGTTAGGCCAGGTTATGTTATGATACCTTCGACCTTTGTGCTGTACATTGCAATGCGGCTGAATTCTGCGCTATACTGCGCTCTAGTGTATTCTGCGTGTCTCTGCGGTGGCCAGCAATAGTGGTGTCGGTGCGTTGGGTTGTGTTTGGCTACTCTTTGTTATGTTAGGTTAGGCCAGGTAATGTTAGTGTATCTCTAACTTTTGTGCTACACACTGCAATGCGGCAAACTTCTGCATTCTACATTGCCCTAGTATATCCTGCTTGGCTCTGTAGGGGCCAGCAACAGTGCTGTCGGCACGTTACGCTGAGTTACGCCACGTTTGGGTGGGTTAGGGTAGTTCAGGTTAGGTTAGAGTTTCTTTCACTTTTGCGCGATACCCTGCAATGCGGTGTATGTCTGCGCACTACTGTGCTCTAGTATATAATGCTTGGCTGTGGGGAGGCCAGCAATATTGTTCTTGGCACGTTAGGCTGGGTTAGGTTACGTTTGGCTTGGTTAGGTTATGCTAGGTTCGGTTATGATACCTCCGACTTCCGTGTTATACACCGTTACTATGTGGATTTCTGTTATCTGCAGTCCTCCACTATATTCTGCATGGCACTGGCGGTACTGCAGCTACGTTCGCGTCAAGTTATGTTTAGTTAGTGTACGGTTGGTCAGGTAGGGTTCTGCAGGTAAGGTTATTGTATCATTGGCTTCTGAGCTCTACACTGAAATGCGGCTAATTTCTGCACTCTACAGTGCTCTAGTATATTGTGCTTGCCTTTGGGTAGGCCAACAGCGGCGGTATCGGTGCGTTATTTTGAGTTACGTTACGTATGGCTATGCTACGTTTCGTTAGGTTGTCACGAGGTAGCTTTGACTTTGCGATATGCACGGCGATTCCATGCCTTTCTGCGCTCTACTGTCCTCTAGCATGACCTGCTTGGCACTTGGGTGGGCAGCAATAGAGGTCCCGGCGCGTTAGATTGTGCTTGATTTGGCCCGGTTACGTTAAGTTTGTGTTGGCTAGGACAGTGTAGCCTTGACGTTTGCGCTACACAATGTTATTAGGTGGATTTCTGCGCCCTAATGTGCCCTAATATTTACTGCACGGCCGAGGGGAGTCCAGGGATAGCAGTCTCTGCACGTTATACTGAGATATATTACGCTTGGTTGGGTTACGTTGGGACAGGTGCGGTCGGGTTATTTTCAACTCTTGTGCTGCAAACTGCAACCTGGTCGATTTCAGCGCGCTACTGTGCCTTACTATACTCTGCTCGACGCTGGAGAGGCCAGCGATAGTGATCTCGACACGTTAGGTTGAGATAGGTGACGTTTGGTTGGGTTATGGTAGGTTAAGTTCGGGTACGATGGCATTGACTTTCGTTATTCATTGCTATTCGATGGATCTTTATGCTCTACCTTGCTCTAGTATATACTGCTTGGCTCTGGGGCGTCGAGCAATAGTGGTCTCGGCGCGTTAGGTTGTGTTAGGTTACGTATGGTTGTGTTACGTTTGGTTAGGTTAGGATGTGGTAACCCTGTCATTCGTGATATACACAATTATTGGGCGTATTTCAGCGCTTGAACCTGCCCTACTATATTCTGCCTGGCCATGGGGAGGCCATAAAAAATGGTCGCGGCGCCTAATCTTGGGTTAGGCTACGTTTGGTTAGGTTATTTTGGCTTTTGTTAGGATTGGTTAGCTGCGACTTTTCCGCTATACAATACGTTTCAATGGACTTCTGCGCTCTACTGTGCTCTACCCTACTCAGCTCGACTCTATGGAGGCCAGCAATAGTGGTCATGGCACGTTAGGCTGTGTTAGATTATGTTTGGTTGGGTTATGTTATGGTAGGATTGGCTAGGATAGGTTTGGTTTGGTCAAGTGAGGTTGTGATGTCTCTTGCTTTTGTGCTATACACTGCAATGCGGCTGATTTCTGCGCTCTACTGTGATCTAGTATCTTCTGTTTGGATCTGTGGTGGCCGGCAATAGTGCCCCCGACGCGTTTGGCTTTTATATGTAACGTACGGTTATGATACGTTTGGTTATTTTAGGATATGGCATCTCTGTCTTGTATGATATACACTGCTTTTCGGTGGTTCTCTGCCCCCTAACGTTCTTTAATATTTACTTCTTGGCTCTGCGGAGGCCAGCGATAGTGGATTCTGCACGTTACTCTGAGATGTGCTACGATCAGTTTGGTTAGGTTAGCACAGTTTAGGTTTGGTTAGCTTTCACTTTTTAGCTACACAATGCGAAGCGGTGGATTTGTGCGCTCTATTGCGCTCTAGTATCATCTGCTCGGCTCTGGGGGCCAGCGATAGTGGCCGCTGTGTGTCAGGATGAGATATTTTACGTTTGTTTTGGTCTGGTTTGGTTAATTTCGTTAGGTATAACTTTGACTTTCGTGCTATACTCCGTTATACGTTGGATTTGTGCGCTCTACTATGCGCTGCCGTATTCTGCGTGGCGCTGGGGGGCTTGCAGCAGTGGTCGCGGCACGTCATGTTGTGACATGCTACGTTTGGATATGTCTGGTTAGGACACGTAAGGTTGGGGCATCTACGACTTTTGTGCTAATCACTGCAATGATGTGGTTTTCAGCGCTTTACTGTGCCTGGTATATTCTGCTTCGCTCTGTGGTGTCCAGAAATAGTGGTCTCGGCGCGTTAGCTTGGGTTAAGTTACGAATGGTTATGGTGCGTTTGGACAGGTTATGATAGTGTGGCTTTGACCTTTTCGCTATGTTCTGCAATTCTAAGGGTTTCTGCGCTCTACACTCCTCTATTGTGTTCTGCTTGGCCCTGGGTAGGATAGCAATAGAGGTCTCGGCACGTTAGTTTGTGTTATGTTACTCTCGATTAAGCTAATTTTGGCATGTTTGGATATGGTAACTACGATTTTTGTGATATGCTCTCTTATTGGGTGTACTTCTGCGCTCTACCAAGCACAGCTTTATTCCGCTTGGCCTTCGGGAGGCCAGAATTCCTGGCCGCGGTAAGTTACGTTGAGTCAGTCTACGCTCAGTTAGGTTAGGTAACAACAGGTAATGTCAGGTTACCCTTTACCTTTGTGCTACAAACTGCGATTCTGTGCACTTCTGCACGCTACTCTGCTTTAATATCCTCTGCTTGGTTCTGGGAGGGCAGCAATAGAGGTCTCTGCTCGTAAGGCTGAGTTAGGTTACGCCTGGTTACGTTAATGTTGGTAGGTTAGGACAGGCTAGCTTTGAATTGTGTGCCATACTGTGCCTTTCGGTTCATTTCTGCGCTCTACATTCCTCTATTACACAGTGCTCGGGTCTGGGGATGCCAGAAATAGTGTTCTTGGCATGTTGGGTTGAGTTAGGTAACGTTTGGCTGCGTCACGTTTTGTGACGCAAGGGAATCTTAGGTAGCGTTAGGGTAACTTTGAATTTTAGTGACACACACTACTCTGCGCCAGATTTCTGTGCCTAATTGTTCTCCAATGGGCACGATTTGGCTCTGGGCAGGCCAGCAATTGTAGTCTAGGCACGTTATGCTCTGCTTTGCTACGTTTGGTTGGGTTAGGTCAGGACAGATTAGGTCGTGGTACCTTTGGCATTCTTCCGCTATACACAGCTATTCGCTGGGTGCATGCGCTGCACATTGCTCTACTATATTCTGCTCGACTCTATCGATGTCAGAGATAGTAGTCTCGGCATGTTAGTTTGAGTTATGTTATGTTTGCTTATGGTACGCTTGGCTAGGTTAGGAGAGGACAACTTTGACTCTTGTACTCTACGCTGCTATTCGGTGGATATCTGTGGTCTACTGCGCACTAATGTGTTCCGTTTGGCTCCGGAGATGCCAGAAATATTGGTCCCGGCAAGTTATGCAGAGGTATGCTAGGATAGCATTGTCTCCTACGTTACACACCACTATTCGTAGAATTATGCGCTCCACATTGCCCTAATATGTTCTGCTTGGCTCCGCGGAGGTCAGCAATTGTGGTCTCGGTACGTTAGGTTGAGCTAGGTTACGTTCGGCTTAGCTAGGTTAGGATAAGTTTGGTAAGGATGGCTTTGACTTTTGTGGTGTACACTGATATTCGTCCGATATATGCGCTCCACGTTGCTCCACTAGCCTCTGCTTGTCACTGGAGATGCCAGCAATTGTGGGCTTCGCACATTTTGTTGCGTTAGATTACGTTTGGTTTGGTTATGGCAAGATAAGTTTGGTCAGTATGGCTTTGACATTTGTGATACACAATACTATTCAGCGGATTTCTACGCTCTACTGTGCGCTAGTATATTCTGCTAGGCTATGGGCGGGGGGCTAGAAATAGCGGCCGCGGCGCGGTAGTATGGGTTAGGCTTGTCTTGTTTATGTGACGTTTGGTGTTGTTAGGATAGGGTAGCCTAGACTTTTGTGCTTTACACCGATCATCGGTGGATTTCTGCGCTCTACGACGATCTGCTATGCTCTGCTCGACTATAAGGAGACCAGCAGTCGTGGCCGCGGCTCGTTATATCGAGTTATATTACGTTTGGTTGCTTTAAGGTTTGTTAGGTTAGGAAACGATGGCATGAACTTTTGTGTTCTACACTGATATACCGTGTTTCCATGCGCTCTACTGTGGCCTGTCGTGGTCCGCTTTGCTCTGGGGAGCTCAGTGGTAGTGGTCTAGGCACGTTAGTTTGTGTTACGTTACTTTCGGTTATGCCTTGTTTGGTTACGTACGGCCAGGGTAGATATGACTTTCGTGCTCTGCGCTGGTATTAGGAAGATTTCTGCGCCCTACTGTGACATAATGCTCTCTGCTTTGCTCTGGGGAGGCCAGCAATGGTGGCCTCGGCATGTCAGGTTGAGATATGTTACGTTTGGCTCTGCCAGGTTAGGTCAGGTTTGGCTAGGATAGCTTTGGCTTCTGCGATGTACACTGCACTTCGCTAGTTTCCTTCGCTCCACATTGCTCTACCAGCCTCTGCTTGCCTTTGGGGAGTCCAGCAATAGCGGGTGTGGCGCCTCTTGTTGTGCTAGGTTACGTTTGGTACGGATGGGTTATGCCAAGTTTGGTTAGTGTGGCATTGACATTTGTGCTATACACTGCTTTTCGGTGGATTTCTACGCTCTGCGTTGCTGTACTATGCTCTGCTCGACTACGGAGAGACCGACAATATCGGCCATGGGACGATAGGTGGAGTTAGGTGCCGTTTGGTACGGTTATGTTATGTTACGCTTGGTTAGGGTGGCTTTGACTTTTCTGTTATACACTGCCACTCGCTGGATTTCTGCGCTGTACTGTGCTTTAAAATGCTCTGCTTGGCACTGGCGAGGCCAGCAATAGTGGTTCCGTCTCGATAGGTTCAGCTATTCTACGTTTGGTAAGGTTAGGTTTCTTCAGGTTTGGTTAAGACATCTTTGACCTTTGCGCTATGCACTACTATTCGGACGATTTCGGTGTTCTACATTGTCTTGATATACTCCGCCTAGCTCTCTTGATGCCAGCAATAGCGGCCGTGGCACGTCAGATATGGTTAAGTTACGTCCGCTTATGTCACGATTGGTTAGGTTAGGATACAATTGCTTTCACTTCTGTACTATACGTTGCTATTCGGTGGAGTTCTGCGCTCTACTGTGCTCTAATGTGCACAGCTTGGCGCTGGGGAAGCAAGTAATAGTAGCCTCGGCATGTCAGGTTGAGTTAGGCTGTGTTCCTTTATGTAGCGTTTGGATAGGTTAGGATAGGGTAGCTATGACTCTTGGGCTGTACACTGCTGTTTAAAGGCTTTCTGCACCCTGCTGTGATAGAATACTCCCTGCTTTGCTTGTGGAATTCCAGAAAGAGTGGCCGAGCCGCATTACGTTGTGTTATGTTACGTTTGGTTTTGTAACGTTTGTTTGGGTTATGTTAGGATACCTCTGACTTTCGTGCTATGCACTGCCATTCTATGGTCCTATGCGCTCTACTGTCCCCTAATATGCCGTGCTTCGCAGTAGGGAATAATGCAAAGGTTGATAGACACGTCAGGTTGGGATTGATTACGTTCGGCTAGGTTAGGTTAGGTCAGGTTAGGTTAGGATATCTGTTACTTTTCTGCTTTACGCTTCTATGCGTCGGATATCTGCGCTCTTGATTGCTCTACTATACTCTGCTCGATTCTGGGGAGAAGAGCAATATCGTCGTGGCACTTAAATTTGCGCTACGTTACGTCCGCTTATGTAAGGTTTGGTCATGTTTAGAGAGGGTAGCTTTGACTTCTGTGCTATACACTGCTTTTCGTTGGATTTCTGCGCTCCACTGTGCTCTAATACGCTCTGCTTGGCGCTGGGGAAGCCACCAGTAGTGGTAGCGGCATGATATGTTGAGCATTTCTTCGTTTGGTTAGGCTACGTTTGTCTGGTCTAGGTTTGGATAGCTATGACTTTTCTGCTTTACACTGCGATTGTATGGATTCATGCACTCCACCCCCTCTAATATTTACCGTTTGGCACTTTAGGGGCCAGAAAAGGTGGTCGCGTCACGCTAGGTTGAGTTATGTTACGTTTGGTAATGATACGATTGGCTTGCTTTGGAGGGGATAGTTTTGACTTTTATGCTGTGGACTGCCATTCGGTGGATTTCTGCGCTGTATTGTGCTCTAGTGTATTCTGCTTTGCTTTGGCAATGTCAGCAACATTGTCCTGGGAACGTTAGGTTTAGTTATTCTACGTATTGTTATGTCACATTAGGTCAGGTTAGGTATGTATATCGAGGACAATTGTGCTATACACTGCTTTTCGGTGGATTTCAGAGCTCTACATTGCTCTAATATGCTCTTCTTGACCGTGGGGAGGCCGGCAAATGTGGTCGCGTCGCTTTAGGCTATGCTATGCTACGCTTGGTAGTGGTACGATCGGTTAGGTTTGGAGAGGATAGCTTAGAATTTTGTGCTATACACTGCTTTTCGGTGGATTTCTGCGTTCTACCTAGCTCTACTGTACTCTGCGTGGCTCTGGGGGGGGCCAGCAGTGTTATTCCCAACACGTTATGTTTAGTTAGGCTACGTCCGTTTCTGTTAGGTTAGGACAGGTTAGGTCAGGGTGCCTTCCACTTTTGTGCCATACACTGCAATGCGGTATGTCACTTCGCTCTACTGTGGTATAGTATACTCTGCTTGCCTCCGGGGAGGCAAGGAGTAGTGGCCTCTGCACGTTAGGTTGAGTAAAGCTTCATTCGGTTATGTTAAGTGTGGTCACGTTAGCATAGGGCAGCTTCGACTATTGTGCTATGCACTGAGATTCTATACATTTCTGCACTCTACTCTCCTCCAGCATGTACTGATTGGCACTGGGGAGGACAGCAGTAGTGGTCTCGGCACGTTAGTATGAGTCGGGTTACGTTTGGTTGCGAGAGGTTTGGCCAGGTTAGGAAGGATAGCTTTGACTTCTGCGTTATATACTGCTATACGGCTGGCTGCTACGCTGTAGTGTGCTTTCATATATTCAGCTTGGCTCTGGGTAGGACGGCAACGGTGGCTTCGTCACGGCAGGTGGATTTATGTTACGTTTTGCTTGGCTAGGTTAGGTTAGGTTTGGTTATATTAGCTGTGACATTCGTGGTACCCACTGCCTTTCGTTCGATGCCTGCGTTCAGCATTGCTCTACTGGCCTCCGCCTGTTTCCGTGTAGGCAAGAAAGAGCGGGCGCGATGCATTTCGTTGTGTTACGCTACGTTCGGTTTGGATAGTGTAGGTTAAGTTTGGTCAGGATGGCTTTGACCTTTGTGGTGTACACTGCTATTCGTCTGATATCTGCGTTCCGCGTTGCTCTACTAGCCTCTGCTTGTCTTTGGAGATGCCTGCAATTGTGGGCGTGGCTCGTGTTTTGTGTCATGTTACGTTTGGTTTGGATGGAGTACGTTATATTTGGATAGTATGTCTTTTACATTTATGCTATACAATGCTATTCGGCGGATTTCTGCACTCTACTGAGCTCTAGCGTATTATGCTTTCCTATGGGGAGCCCAGCAATTGTTGCTGCTGCACTTCTTTCTTAGCTATATTACGCTTGGTTATTCTAAGATTCGGTAGGTTAGGAAACGAGGGCTTGAACCGTTGTGCCGCAAACTGCTGCTCGGTGGATTTCTTCGCTCTTCGCTGCTCTACTATACCTTACTCGACTCTGGGGAGGACAACAATGGTGGTCGTGACACGATAGGCCGAGTCAGGTTACGGTCGATTAGGCTACGATCGGCTGGGTTATGAGGTGATAGCTTTGACTTTTGCGCTGCGCACTGCTACTCGGCGGATTTCTGCGTTCTACTGTGCTCTAATACAATCAGCTTGGCTATAGAAAGGCCAGCAATTCTGCTGTCGGCTCGTTACGCTTAGTTCGGCTACGTTTGGTTAGGTTAGGTTTGCTAAGGTCAGGTTAGTATATCTTTGACTATTGTGCTTTGTACTGCAATGCGGCGGACTTCTGCGCTCTACTGTGCTCTAGTAACTTCTGCTTGTCTCTGGAGAGGGCAACAATTGTGGTCTTGTCAGGTTAGGCTGAGCTACGTTGCATTTGATTATTCACCGTTTGGCAAGGTTAGCATACTATCGCCTTGACTCTTATGCTTCGCACGGCTATTCGGAAGGCTTATGCGCTCAGCATTGCCCTGTTACGATCTGCTTGGCTCTGGGGAGGGCAGCAATAGTGGTCTTGGCACGTTAGGATGAGTTATGTTACACTGCTATTCTGAGGGTTTCTGTGATCAACAGTGCTCTACTACATTCGCTTGTAGATTCGCTAGTCACGTTTGGCTAGGTTATGATATGCTACATTATCTTTTGTGCTTTAATCTGCTATTCGGTGGATCTCTGTGATCTACTGTGCTCTATCACACACTGCTTTGCTCCTGTTAGTCCAGGAGCAGTTGTGTTAAATTAGGTCTGGTTAGGTCAGGATATCTTCGGTTTTTCTGCAACTTATTGCAATGCGGTGGACTTCTGCGCTATACTCTGCTCCAGCATATTATACTTGGCTCTGCGGAGGCCAGCAGTAGTGGTCTCGGCACGTTAGGCTGAGTTAGGTTACGTTTGCTTATGTTACGTTCGGTCAGCTTAGGATGGGCTACTTTGTCTTTTGTATGCTGAGCCATGTTACGTTTGGTTAGGTTAGGTTATGCCAGGTTTGGCCAGGGACCCCACGGATTTTGTGCCATACGCTGCTAGTCGGTGGATGCCTGCGCTCAACGTTGCTCTACAATACTCGACTCGAACCAGGGGAGGCGAGCAATAGTGGTCCTGACGCCTTGCGTTGAGTTATGTTACATATGGGTAAGTAAGGTTAGGTTATATTTGGTCAGGAAATCCTTGACGTTCGTGCTATACCCCGTTATACGATGTATTTTGGCGCTCCTCTCTGCTCTAGTACATTATACTTCGCTTCGTCGATGCCAGTAATGGTGTTCTCGGCTCGATAGGTTGAGTTATGTTACGTTTCGTTAGGTTAGGTTGTGTCGAGCTCGGTCAGGTTATGTGTGGCTTTCGTGCAGTACACCGCTATTCGGAGGATTGTGCACTCAACTATGCTCTACTATATTCTGCTTGGCCCA